>NW_009648148.1:1802467-1809929 GCF_000708025.1 Charadrius vociferus
GAGGGGCGAAGCTGGCCCCTGCGGTGGGGCCGTTGGAGCCGGCGGGAGCCGGCTGTGTCCGGCACGGGGCAGCCCCGGCCCTCACACACAGGGGCTGCCCGGCAGTGCCCCATCGCCACTACCAGCACCGGGACATCTACACCTGGTACAACCTGCTCTTTCCAAAGAGAAGAGGAGTCCTGATTTTTCAGTACGGGCAAAATGAAAACAGACATTGCTTTGGAAAAGTCAAAGGAGGCATGCTGATTATTGCTGACTGTAGCTTACGTGATGCTTTGCTGTATGCAATGGAGATGGTTAAAAAGCAGAGGAAAGCTATTTTGCTGGGAGATGAATTGTTTGTATTTTGTTGGCCTAGGACAATTATTTATGTAAAGTTCAGAGAATACTGGAAAAAATAAACTTCTCAACAATGGAAATGTTTTTGTACAGTTTTATATCTCATCTTAGGCAAGATTCATAAACATTTCTGGGTATTTCAGACAGATGATGCGCTTGACAGTCTTTAATTGGCAGAACTTCTGACAAATAAACATTAGGACGTGTTTGATAACAGGAACAAGCCTCAGCTTATCTCAGCCCAGAACACAGATACCAGCCTTTTGCACCTGTGATGTCTGTAGATCCTCATTAAGTCCCTTCTTACTTCCAGGGCCGAACAAGATACAGAACCCTTGCCACACTAACAATTTATTAGCCTGCTTAGCTATAGACCAAGACACACTACCATCACCTATGACAAGAATTACCTTAATCTGACTTTGAGATGCTGGCCATCTATATTTCTAGCTACCCACTAACTAGTTTGATAAGTAACCAAGTCAGATACCACTCCTGGGACTGGAGGCAGCCCGTTCCTTTAACTGGAATCCAGGAAAAATGCTATGCTACAGAGGAAATTCAAGAACTTGTCACCCCTTCCCCTTGATGGGTGCTGAAAATGGCAGAAACAGCACTCAGGCAAGAACTATGGTAAAGAACTATGCTGTCAGCCTGTTTTTGATAATTTGAGATACTGATTTCAGGCCTCCAGCGAAGCTAAGATTGCAAGTGGTTTGAAACAACACACCGCGCCAGACAGAAACATTATTCCTGAGGACCTACAATCTATGCCTAGGTCCACTAGTACACTTATATTAGTGGAACTCAGAAGAATAAATCACATCATTAAAACAAAATTATGAATACGTGATTTGGACTTAATGTTAATTTAGTAAATTAGGCCCTTTTAAACATGCATATTTCATTTGTCTGAGCCATTAACCCTAAACTAATATTTCAAAATACAGTCTCTTAATAAGTTTGATTATCAGTCATGCTTTATTAGAATGACTCTCAGTTTCTGAATTAACAGCCCTCTCTTCTTCAAAGTACTAGCAACATTTAGCTTAACTTGTGCTTTTAAATGATCAACAGTAGTTCATATGCATGTTGTGAGAAAATTGGCACATACTTCCTCTAACAGTCACAGGAATTATTCCTCAAAATTTCCTCTCCCTGACATGAAATCCTACCTTCACCACTATATTCCTTGCAGTATTTCATAAATAATTACTCTTGATCTACTCCCATGACCTACTGAGTTTCATTCTGTTAACATTTTTGGTTTTTTCCTTAGATTGTTTGAATTTCTTCCCAAATTTGCTGCTTCTTGTGTCCTTCTGTTAACCTGCATTTCATATTTTATATGAGCTGTATCCACAAGCTGATGAATAGAATTTAGAGAAACTTAAAAATACATTTAGGGACACTGAACTTTAATGCTTTGTTCATGTGGATTAAAGGGTAACATCTGAGAAAAGGAGATGTAATTAAAGCCGTGAGGGTGGTCTACCAAATTGATTGTGATGTTCTAACAATGATGCCTTTACCCAAATTCTTTAACAAAAAGTCAACGGTAAGTGCTTTATTTGCATTAGTGCACCAACGAAACTGCTGATGAATCCACCCATTTCAGCTTGTTCTACAGCCAAGTCTATTTGTTTGAATCAGACAGAGAGACAGGTTCCCTGAGCTCTAGTTGTGGCCATGTTGTGGAATCACTGGGTTAGTTTCAGCTTCATCCCTTAGGGACCATCAGAGTAACCATTACATTAAGCCATGCTTCATTCTTGGGCTCGTCTTTTTAATTATATTAGCTGGCTGTAGATGTGAGCAAAAATGGCAGAACTGATGACAAATGGATTTTCCAGCATGGTTCATTAAAATGCAGTTCATTTAAATATCTTGCTAAGGATGTCAAATAGGTGAAAATATGTAAGATAGGCAAATCAAAACTGATAATAAAAGCTGCAGAAGTAATAAGAGTAAGATAAAAGTTGACACGAAAGGTTAATTTAAGCAGTGAAACTGTTTTAAGGCCATTGGTCTTAAATGGTCGTGTATGACCACTGTACTGAGATAATCTAATAATTGTTTCCTAACATGCTGCAGTCTGGCCTCTAGTTTATGCAGACATTGTGAAAATTGCCCTTCAATAGCTTGGATACCAATGAAAAGATCTCTGTGTATCAGCTCAGGATGGACCGCAAAGTCATTCAAGCAACTGACTAAAAATTGTGTGGATAACCTACAGGGATATCAAGTGCACAGAGCCAGAGAGACTGGAGTTTGGAATGGGAGCATGAAGTCATTAAGCACTGTCTCCGTCTTTGCAGGTACCTGAGCCTGAGTGACAGAAGGCATAGTCACTTCATGAGGTAAGCACAGAGGGCACGGCTCCTGAAAGCAACAGCACTACTTGGAAGCATATCTTACTTGAGACGCTGCTTGATGAACTAGATCTACCAAACCTGACAGAACTGCTTCCAGTGCTCTCAGGGTACTGATATGGGCAAACTAATCAATACATAATCAAGGTAGCATAAATGTAGCTTAGCTATTTCCATATAGATTAAACCTTTGACTATACTGTGGGTGTACTCTAATTTATCCAGTAGTGATGGTAGTAGCAGGTGTGTTGTATTTGGAAAGTTTCTTGCACAATCCTGCTACTGAAGAAAATTTTTGTTATGAGAACTATAAGGTGGTTTTCTTGTGTTTTTTTTTTTTCTTTCCACAGTTTATTGGGATTTTGATGGGGTTTTGTTTAAGAATGTTGCCTCATGGAGTAGCTTTGATATACTTAGAAGATGTGGAATGGTTGTTAGATATTAACTTGCCAGAGATTCATTGCTGTGATGGACAGAGGCAGGGAGATGTTACATTGTTTTAAGCAATGTGCTTGGTTTGAGGCAAGAAATTGTGCTTTATTATATTACTAGCAGTGTTGTTACTAGGTTGGACCCATGTTGCCTTGACCAATATCCATATGATAGTAACTATAGGGAACAATTCTTTAATTACTGGTATCATTAACGTTCTGGGTCAAGAGTTTACAGTATACAATAGCACTAAAGCAACTAATAAAAGATGAAATATGTTGTTTCAGAGTACAAACACAGTGACAGATCTTTAATCCAAAGAATTTACAGTCTAAATAGTTAAGAAAAAATATTATCCTTGCATTTTGTGACTCATTCCTACTATAAATACCAAGGTTGCAGGAAAATTCATATTCCTGAAGTACGTACTCTAGAACAAGTACTTTCTTAACTATACATGTTAATTATGAAAACTGGATCCCTTTGAATCCAGTAGCAAAGCTCCTCCAGTTTTCAGTGGGTCCAGAGATTTGTTCTGACACTATTTCCCTTTAGTTTTGGAAACTATCAACTCCAGAAGTCCTTCTGCACTTTCTAAGATTCAAAGTTTATGTTTGTTCTCTCTTCACCCTTTTCTATAGTATCACCATCTGAGTATTGCTGTGTGGTACAGAATGAATGTCAAGTGCTCAGCATTTATAGGGGGTATAGATTTGAAGTGCTAATATGCCAGCTATTGACGTTTCTAAAGAATACTGCTGATTGGTATTGCAGCCCAGAAGCGTCTTTTAAACACTAGAGCAAAGGGGATGATACATCAACAGTAGCAGCACTGAAACATAAAATTTTGACAACATGAGACAACAGAGATTATTCCTCCTTCAAGTCACAAAGAATTAAGTTTGGAACCTAAGGGTATGTGAGACCCCTGAAGAGTTATTGTTTCTTAGATTTTAATTTTTCTCACACTTTGTCCTTTTTTCTACCTGCAGGCAAACTGCATCAGCACCTTACTATTACTGCTCCAGTTATATTGACCCCTCAGTTCTCTGTATTTGCTAATCTATTGATATTTTTCTTAAATACTCTCCAAATAACTGTTTTGTCAACCTTGTCCTTAAAGGCAGACAAAATCCAAACAAATCATCAAATCAAATCAGCAGAGCTAGGGATAATAACAAAGGGAATGAAGCTGACTACGGCTGATTTCTTCTTGTCGCTAGACTGAACAGACTGCTTCATTGCTCCACACCTCCTAACTATAGGACACATATCTGAGAAGTACAGATAAGATTATTGCAATAATTTCTTCCTAATCCTGTTTCCTTTGTTCCTATGATGAACCGCCTGAACGTAGCACCTGCCATCACAGACAACCGTGTCATATAATCCCTTTCATAAACTTATCAAACACCATTTTAAAAGTATTTAGGCCTCTTGATCCTGTATTGCTATTTTGTTCACAAACATCACAGCTTTTTTTGTTAGAAATTGTCTTTTATTTCTTATCCTTATTTAATTCACAGCCAGTTTTCACCCCTTTGATCTCTTGCCCAACATTGTATACTAGTAAATAAGGTGAAATGATAAGCATGAAGTAGGAAAATGAGCTATTTTAATTAAGAACAGTCGAAAACATTCTGTTCACATTGTGCTAGACTAAAGCCTGCTCCTTGAAAGCCTGCTGGGTGGTGTGTCTGTTCTATTTGTGGGGTACTAGGCCTACGCAAATCAGTGTGTTCCACATTAATTTTCAAGTATAACCTGTAGAAACGTGTGACAAGAATCACACATATTATAGATTAAATCAGTTTAGTGACTTCTAAAGCAAAACTGTTTCTTCTTGTTCTAAAGGAAAAACTAGACTTAGATTTTCTTGAATCATATCTTACTTTTTCATGGCGTTTTCACATAACCATCCTATGGTCAATTAATTTATCCAGTTCCTGCTTTTTACATTAACTGAGGACAGCTATCTTTTAACAGAAACATTTTTCCCTAGTTGTTAAGTACATGATGTTGTGTTTGTACAGTTGCATTTCATCTTTTTTCTATTACTTACCTCTTCAAGATTGCTCCATTAACAGCACCACTCTAAGCTGATGCTTACATTCAGTAAAACCTGTTGCAATCTTCCTTTTTTGTCTGTCTACTTTATAAACTTCTATCCCTCTTCTTGTTTAAAAATAACTTCTTCATCATCATCGTGTTGAATACTTTATGGAAGCCCTAACAGATAAGATGGCCGGGAAACAGTCCATCTTCTCTAAGAAAGCTGTAAGGTCAATCTAATACTACTTTGCTAACGCATATCACACACATGTCACGGCTTTTTCATTTGACTCAATTCCTATAATAATTATTTCCTTTAAGATTTATTCTAATTGCATAGCCAAGGTCATTCAGAAAGTCCTGTAGCTGCCTCCGTCATTTTCTTTCCTTTCCTTTCTAAAATTACTGAATATAAATGCATCCTTTTTTTTTTCCTCAAGCCCCTATTTTTTCCATAATGATTTAAGTCATAATAACATAACAAATACCTAAAAGATGGAAAATGGAATGGAATGGAATGGAATGGAATGGAATGGAATGGAATGGAATGGAATGGAATAGGGTACGGTAGGGTAGAATAGAATAGAATAGAATAGAATAGAATAGAATAGAATAGAACTGAATTGAATTGTTTAGGTTGGAAAAAAACTTTAAGATCATCGAGTCTGACCATAAACCTAAACACTGCCAAGTCCACCACTAAACCATGTCCCCACGTGTCACATCTATGTGTCTTTTAAATACCTCCAGGGATGGTGACTCAACCACTTCCCTGGGCAGCCTATTCCAGTTCTTGATAACCTTTTCAGTGAAGAAATCTTTCCTAATATCCAATCTAAACCTCCCCATGTGCAATGTGAGGCCGTTTCCTCCTATCCTATCACTTGCTACTTGGGGAAAGGGACTGACCCCCACCTCACTACAACTTCCTTTCAGGTAGTTGTAGAGAGCGATAAGGTCTCCCCTCAGCCTCCTTTTCTCCAGTCAAAAAAACAACTACTTCCCTCAGCCGCTCCTCATAGGACTTATTCTCCAGACCCCTCTCCAGCTTTGTTGCCCTCCTCTGGACACGCTCCAGCACCTCTATGTCTTTCTTGTAGTGAGGGGCCCCAAACTGAACACAGTATTCAAGGTGGAGACTCACCAATGCTGAGTACAAGAGGACAATCGCTTTCGTGGTCCAGCTGGCCACACTGTTTCTGGTACAAGCCAGGATGCTGTTGGCCTTCTTGGCCACCTGGGCACACTGCTGGTTCCTATTCAGCCACCTGTTAACCAACACCTCCAGGTCCTTTTCCTCCATGCAACTTTCTAGTCACTCTTCCCCAAGCGTGTTGCGCTGCATGGGGTTGTTATGACCTAAGTGCAGGATCCAGCACTTGTCCTTTTTGAATCTCATACAGCTGGCCTTGGCCCATTGATCCAGCCTGTCCAGATCCCTCTGTAGAACCTTCCTACCCTCAAGCAGATCAACATTTCCACCCAGCTTAGGATCGTCTGCAAACTTACTGAGGGTGTCATTTCCATCCCCTCATCCAGGTTGTTGATAAAGATATTAAACAAGAGTGGCCTCAATACTGAACCCAAGGGAACACCACTTGTGACTGGCCACCAACTGGCTTTAACTCCATTCACCACAACTCTTTCGGCCCAGCCATCAAGCCAGATTTTTACCCAGTGAAGATTATGTCCGTCCAAGCCATGAGCAGCCAGTTTCTCCACGAAAATGCTGTGAGAAACAGTGTCAAAGGCTTTACTAAAGTCCAGGTAAACAACATCCACAGCCTTTCCCTCATTCACTGAGCCAGTCACCTTGTCATAAAAGGAGATCAGGTTAGTTAAGCAGGACCTGCCTTTCATAAACCCATGCTGACTGGGCCTGGATGCCTGGTTGTTGTGTATGTGCCACATGATGGCACTCATGATGATCTGCTCCATAACCTTCTGTCGTGGTTTAGGCCAAATCAGCTACTGGGGACCTGGAGGACCCCAGATGGGACCAACAGATGCTCTCCTCTACCCCTCTTCAGAGAGAGGGGCAGAGGAGGAAAAAGAGACTTACGAGTTTAGAAGGAACTAAACTACTTTAATGAAATATTAATAATAAAATAAAAAAGAAATAATGAAATATATACAAAACCGTATCAAGCTCCCGAGATGACAATCACAACACTGGCTGGCACTGGGGCAGTCCCAGGCTGGACTCAGTGACGGACGGGAACTGGATTCCGGATCTGCATTCAGGATCGGGATCGCAGGCAGACGAA
>NW_009648148.1:1810106-1855115 GCF_000708025.1 Charadrius vociferus
CTATAAACATAGGTCTTATCACCCTGAGAGAGTGAACATTGTCTGCACAATATGCTGTTAATTTCAGTAGTTAGAGAGGCCCAGCTAAGAAGCGAAGTTACTGACCAAAATTGGTTCTGTTTTACCTCAAACCAGGACAACTTCCCTGGCACCGAGGTCAGACTGACAGGCCTGTAGTTCCTTTGATCCTTCTTCTGGCCTTTCTTGTAGATGGGTGTCACCTTTTCTAACCTCCAATCAACTGGGACCTTCCCAGTTACCGAGGACTACTGATAAATGATGGAAAGTGGCTTGGTGAGCACTTCCGCCAGCTCCTTCAGTACCCTTGGGTAGATCCCACCCATCCCCGTAGACTTGTGTGTGTCTAAGTGGTGTAGCAGGTCACTCGCCATTTCCCCTTGGATTATGGGGTCTTCATTCCACTCCGTGTACCTGTCTTCCAGTTCTAGGGGCTGGGTACCCTGAGAATAACTGGTCTTACTATTAAAGACTGAGGCAAAGAAGGCATGAAGTACCTCAGCCTTTTCCTTATACTTTGTCACTATGTTTTGCCCCACATCCAATAAAGGATGGAGATTCTCTTTAGTCCTCCTTTTGTTTCTAATGTATTTGTAGAAACATTTTTTATTGTCTTTTAGGGCTGTAGACAGATTGAGTTCTAGTTGGTCTTTGGCCCTTCTAGTTTTCTCCCTGCTTATCCTCATGATCTTGTACTCCTCCTGAGTTGTTTGCCCCTTCTTCCAAAGGTCATAAACTCTATTTTTTTTGCCCTGAGTTGCGACCAGAGCGCTCTGTTCAGCCAGGCCTCTCTTCTTCCCCGCCAGCTTGTCTTTCAGCACATGGGGATGGCCTGCTCCTGCACTTTTAAGATTTCTTTGAAGAATATCCAGCCTTCCTGGAGTCCTTTGCCTTTCAGGACTGCCTCCCAAGGGACTCTGGTCAACCAGGCTCCTAAACAGGCCAGCATCTGCCCTCTGGAAGTCCAAGGTGATAGTTCTAACTCCACTCCTTACTTCTCTCAGAATTGAAAACGCTATCATTTCTTAGAGTCTTAGAGTCTTAGAATGGTTTAGGTTGGAAGGGACCTTGAAGATCATTGAGTTCCAACCCCCTTGCCATGGGCAGGGACACCTCCCACCAGAGGAGGTTGAAGGAGTCAGTTGCATCGCTGCAGAATAGTTTTCTGTCTCTGGAGCTGCGCACAGAACTGCTGCACGTTGTCTCCTTGCTGCATGCGTAGCCCTGGCTTTTTCCCGGTATGAAAAAGCCTGCTGAATTGTTTTGAAATTTCACAGCAGGAAAGAGTTTTGTTTCTCATACTCCATCATGTTTCCAGCCTGACTTGTGAGCTGTTTGCCAGAAGTTCACACTTGGGTACAAATGCGATGGTGCCCCATGGACTGGGGGGGGCATCACCAGTTGGTGCTGGAAACCTCCCGTGGCCAAAGAGGGGAGAAGGGGAAGAGGGGACCTGACAAGAGGTGGGAGGAAGGTGCTCGTGTTGAAGGAGAAAAACACTGTTTGCTTCTGCTTCACCTGCCTGCAAAGAGACGAGAGTGGTCCCCGGACCTCCGTGATTGCTGTGCCCAAGACGGCCTCCAACAGTCTCATCACCCACAAGTCCTTCTCTGTTTGCAAACAACATGTCCAGCAGGACACCTTCCCTAGTTGGCCCACTCACTAGCTGTGTCCGATGTTTCCCGCCCCTTCCTTGAAATGCAAATTCCTCTGAGTCTTAGCAGTTCTGATTTGGAGAAATTCAGGCATCTTTTACGGTGAAGTTGTTAGTATCTCAGTTAAGCTGGTTTCACAATAGCTATATACACATGTAATGTTATCAGGTTAAACCTTAATGTGTAGGACAGGGTATTTGTAGGCATACCATAAATAGCGATCTTACTTTATGAAAATATAGCTTTTTTTAAAAAAACAAGAATTTGGGTTACAACCCACTTATTCTTCTATGTGATCTGCTTATAAAGCTATTTTTTAACTCTCCCATGTCTGATACATTACCACCACACATTTTTTTATTAAAGTTATCACAAAGAACTTCATTAGTTATGAAGACCAAAAATATCCAGGCACCACTATTTCTAGCACTTTTTTGTCACCAATATATAGTGGGGAAATAATTACCAATAATGTTGCAATTTCTAGTGTCATTAACCTCTCTAGTAAAATACAGAAGTCTATATTTATCTTCAGCCCTTGAGGCTTGCAGAGAATTCTCATAAGACCGCCAAAATAAAACTGCTTCTACCACCTTTCCCCAACGTAACTTTGATCAAAATAAGCTTCTATTTGCTCCATGCTGTCTGGTTTTATTTCTTTACTGTTTATCACTTCATTAACCAACAATGCTATCCTACCATCCCAGCTTTCATTATTCATCCCTGAACAGCACATAGCTTTAAATAAGTGTGTTCCAGTCATGTTATTAGATACTGTAGTCAGCAGTGAAAAGCACATAAACTGATCAAAAATATCTACAGAAGGAAAGCTTAGTGGTCAGAAGTGATGAAAATTAATAAAACTGTAATGTAGTTGTGTGAAACTAGAGTTTAGGGATGTGAAGGTATGTATAATCACGGGTAAAACTAATTTAATAAATAAAAAAGCTGAGGTCATAAAGGGACCACTCAGTCACAACCCATCCAATGCATTAAGAAGCACCAACTCAAAAATTGTCTAGCGATGTCTAGCAGTAGTTTTACAGCTGTAACTGGTTGTTGCTCATAGACTTTACTTTAAATCTACCCTCAATTTTTTTTTTTTTTTACTTCATAAAGAAAATAACAGAGAAGTTAAGAAATTAATGGAATTTACTGAAGGACACAGTAGCTTCTTTGATGTAATTTAGACAGGAATGTTTTTTTTCTTTCACCCCAAAATCATGTTTTAAGTCAGAAGTAACAGGATCAAAACAGGAATCACTTGATAAAATGCATTTGTTTCTGTGATCCTTAGATAATTACCCTAACAATCCAATGAATATGTACAGTGTCAGTGTCCCTCAGGGCCTTGGTGGCTCTTCAGACACCTGGCATCATTACACACCACAAATATAACCCAGACACACACGATTTTCAAAACTGATGTTATCAACATTGCATCATCTAATTTTTTAACACCAATAATCTAAACCTCGATCTGGGTTTCCATAACTCAGCTCAGAGCCTGCATTTCCAGGTCCAGCCTCTCGCTCTTGTTGCTCCCTGCTCCTGACAGGTGCATTTGCCATGCTTCTGCTGCTGCATCTGCCACCGCTGGCCTGGCAACTTAGCTGACCTCCTAAACTAACGAGGAAACGCAGGCGGGAATCTTGCCTCCCCCAACTTTACCATGCTTCTGGTCTCAGATTTTTAAAGAATAACTGTTTGCTCCTCCTACATGTTACTGAAAACTAAATTTTCTTAGCTCCTAATCTCCACTCTACATCACTAGTATTTTCTATCCTCTAGTTACCTTACTGGGTGTTCAGAAAGTGCTAATGGATGATGCATCCTACCTGGTCTAAAATCAACAGACTAGTAACTATTTGCAGAGCTCTTTTGACTGTACAATTTATGAGGAATAAAATTCCTAGCAGTTTGAGAGAAGAAGAAGGCATTATGAAATGTTTAACTGTGCATCCTCAATGTCTTCATACACACTGGTTTCTACAGTCAAATCAGTATAATGCTCAAAATCTCAATGGGCATCTTTCAACATGCTTCATAAGTCTTTCTAATTAAGAACACTTAACTGTTTAAAAATATGCTATATTCACCCTTTGCATCTTCTCCATAAAGCTCTCTTTTCACAGGAGTCAATTAAAAAAAAAAAAAACAAAAAAAAAAAACAAGCTTCAGGGGCCATCCACACAAACTGATATCCAATGACTACAAACAAGGCTGAACACACGGTATCAACCTGCCTTATGGAGGCACTCAACATTCTTACTAAAAACTAATGGAGTGTAGGCCCACCACTGTACACAGGACACTCAAGTATGATAGATAGTAGCTTAATTTTATGCATACTGTAATTCTTAGAATAGTCTCTATGTATTCAAAAGATACTGTTTTGAGGAAGATATCATTAAAAAAAACCCTTATCACTAATTTAAACATAAAATTCATGTAACTCTATGACTAATAATTATGTAATTGTACCATAACATGTACATTAATAAAATAATAGCTTAAATACAAGAAAGTACTGGAGTTTTCATTTTCCCCGAAATAAATCAAGACTACATAGCTTGTTTCTGAAATCTTATATCTTTAATAATGGTTGAAATTAGAAAGTTAATTCCAGCTCTATCTATTTACAGAAATAATCTGTGCACTGTGCTAAAATAGACATATTATCTGAATCAGAATAAGATTTATAAGTATGCCTATTTTAAATTTTCATACTCTATTGAGTTGAAATTATAGTCTTCAGTTGAGGTAGGCTTAGCCACCTGTGACCTTTTGAGCATTTGTGTATCATTTTGTGGCCAAACTCCTTGGTTATTTACTTTGTTATAAATGCTGCTTATCTAGATTGTTCAAGAAAGCCATAGAAAAACTTTGTACAGAAGTAATATTGTATAGGTCCCGTATAAAATATTATTATACAATACTATAGATTTATTTTCTAAATCCTTTATATGCAAAGAAAGTCGTATTCAGGCTAAGCAACAGATGCACTGAATATATTATCATGAACTAGTCTATTAGCCTGCAAGTTGGTGTGAATAGTGGACAGTACACAGTAGTAATGTGTCTGGAGTGCAAAGGAAAAATAGGAATCAGAAATAGAGAAAATATGGCCCCCATATCCTCCATACTCCATGGAAGAAATAAACTGAAACTTGCTTTCTCCCTCTCCTAAACAGGAAAAATGCTTTTAAAAGCCAACAGTAGCTTCCTCCTCTTTGTTCAAGGAGATGCAGAGAAGCCCCTTAATTTTCCCATGAAGTGTTCAGTAAGGGTCATTATCGGAACTTGTACAGAGTACATAAAACATTTCAGAATCATTCAGTTTGAAGCACACTTTATAAGAGCGTGATATTGTTATTTTTTTGAGATGTTTAAAAGTTTCCTTCTTTTCAGTCATTGCAGCTGCATTTGCAAAGTGAACAAAAGTAATTTCAAAGGGAGTGAGAAAATGCAAGCTCTCTCCTTCTACTTGTAAGATCAGTTATAGCTTGACTATACTGTGCTAGAAAAATTAATGTTTGAATGACACTTTCCACACGTAGTACCAATTGTGAGGTAGTAATTTCTGTGCAAGGAAATATGCATGCATTTAGGGACATGGGAATTTTTATTGGATTAAATTAGGCATATACATAAATTTTAGAAGGAGCAGGCCTTTACACTTGAGGAATGAAGGACTGCAATGAGTAGTTCAGGAAATACAAGATAACTTAGTTTTATGATATTATTTTCATTTGCTGTTAATCTTAGGGAACACTTTGGCCAAAATATATTTGTCTTTGCATTAATTTAGAAGGTATGTAATTATCTAGCTGGCTTCAGTGCTCATTACTAGAATGGGAAATAAAAATGCTTTTCTTTCACTTTGCATTTTGCAGGAAATTATATAGGTTTTTTATTATTCATATCAATTTGTATGTTACTTTTACAGAGAGATTCAGGATGTTGGTAGATTATTTTTGTTTCAGCTGTTAACACTGATCATTTAAATAGAAGGTATTATCTAAATTACAGTAATCTTAAGTGCTTCTTGCTTCTTGTTGAATATTTCTATTAACATAGGAAAGACACTACAAGAAAAAGTGCATGGTAATTCTTCAAATACTTATGACTGACACCATTTAGTGGAAGTTTAGTGCCATGTATCCTTTTAACGCCTCATCATTCTGCAGTGTTAATAACATATTGACATTGTTGACACTATTGACATAACGACCGAGAGCTTATGGGTCAAGATTAAAGGGAGGGCATGAACAGGTGATGTTACAGTGGGTGTCTGCTACAGGCCACCTCACCAGGAAGACTGAATGGACAAAGCCCTCTACGGACAGATAGGAGCAACCTCACATTTGCAAGCCCTGGTCCTCATAGGGGACTTCAACCACCCCAATATCTGTCAGAAGGACAACATAGCAGGGCACAAGCAGTCCAAGCAGTTCCTGGAATGCATCAATGATAACTTTTTTCTCCAATTGGTGGAGGAACCAATGAGAGAGGTGCCATGCTGGACCTTGTTCTCACCAATAAGGAGGGGCTGGTGGGGAATGTCATGCTCAAGGACAGCCATGGCTGCAGTGATCATGAGATTGTGGAGTTTGAGATCCTTAGGGCAGTGAGGAAGGCTGACAATAAACTAGACCTCAGGAGAGCAGGCTTTAGCCTCTTCAGGGATCTGTTTGCTGGAGTACAGTGAGATAAAACCGTGGAAGGAAGAGGGGCTCAAGAAAGCTGGCTAATATTCAAGGACCACCTCCTCCAAGCTCAGGAGTGATGCATACTGACAAAGAGGAAGTCAGGCAAAAACACCAGGAGGCCTGTGTTGATGAACAAGGAGCTTCTGGACAATCTCAAACTCAAAAATGAAGCCTACAGAGGGTGGAAACAAAGACAGGTAGCCTGGGAGGTATACAGAGAAATTGTCCGAGCATCCAGGGATCAGGTAAGGAAAGCTAAAGCCCAGATAGAGGTCAATCTGGCCAGGCGTGTCAGGAGCAACAAGAAAACCTTCTGTAGGTATATCAGTGACAAAAGGAAGACTAGGGAAAATGTGGGATGACTCAAGAAGGAAATGGGAGACCTGGTCACCCAGGACATGGAGAAGGCTGAGATACTCAATGACTTTTTTGCCTCAGTCTTCACTGGGGAGGGCTCTAACCACACCCAAGTCACAGAAAGCAAAAACAGGGGCTGGAAGAATGAGGAACTGCCCACTGTAGGAGAAGACCAGGTTCAAGACCATCTGAGGAACCTGAAGGTGCACAAGTCCATGGGACCTCATGAAATTCATTTGCAGATCCTGAGGGAACTGGCGTATGAAGTTGCCAAGCCACTACCCATCATATTTGAGAAGTTGTGACAGCCCAGTGAAGTTCCTACTGACTGGAAAAGGGGAAACATAACTCTCATTTTTAAAAAGGGTAAAAAAGAAGACCGAGGGACCTACAAGCCAGTCAGTCTCACCTCTGTGCCCAGCAAGATCATGGAGCAGATCCTCCTCGAAACGCTGCTAAGGGACATGGAAAATAAGGAGGTGATCAGTGACAGCCAACATGGCTTCACTAAGGGCAAAATATGCCTGACAAATTTGGTGGCTCTCTACGACAGAGTTACAGCATTGGTGGATAAGGGGAGATCAACAAGTGCCATCTACCTGGACTTGTCCAAAGCATTTGACACTGTTCTGCATGACATCCTGGTCTCTAAATTGGAGAGACACGGATTTGACTGTTGGTCCACTCGGTGGATAAGGAACTGGCTGGATGGTTGCACTCAAAGAGCTGCAGTCAATAGCTCCACGTCCAAGTGGCAAGCAATGACAACTGGTGTTCCTCAGGAGTTGGTACTGGGACCGGTGCTGTTTAACATCTTAGTTGGTGACACAGATGTTGGGATTGAGTGCACCCTCAACAAGTTTGCCAACAACACCAAACTATGTGGCATGGTCGACACGCTGGAGGGAAGGGATGCCACCCAGAGGGACCTGGACAGGCTGGAGAGATGGGCCAGTACAAACCTCATGAAGTTCAACAAGGCCAAGTACAAGGTCCTGCACGTGGGCCAGGGCAATCCCGTGCACAAACACAGGCTGGGCAGAGGATGGATCGAGAGCAGCCTTGAGGAGAAGGACTTGTGGGTGTTGGTTGATGAGAAACTCAATATGAGCCGGCAATGTGCACTCGCGGCCCAGAAGGCCAACTGCATCCTGGGCTGCATCAAAAGAAGCCTGGCCAGCAGGTTGAGGGAGGTGATTCTACCCCTCTACTCTGCTCTCGTGAGATCCCACCTGGAATAGTGTGTCCAGCTCTGGAGTCCTCAACATAAGAAGGACATGGACCTGTTGGAGTGGCTCCAGAGGAGGGTCACAAAGATGACCAGAAGGCTGGAGCACCTCTCCTATGAAGACAGGCTGAGAGAGTTGGGACTGTTCAGCCTGAAGAAGAGAAGACTCCGGGGAGACCTTATAAAAGCCTTCCAGTATCTGAAGGGGACCTACAAGAAAGATGCAGAGGGACCTTTTACAAGGGCATGTAGTGATAGGATGAGGGGTAATGGCTTCAAACTGGAAAAGGGTAGATTTATATTAGATATTAGGAAAAAAAATTTCACTCTGAGGGTGGTGAGGCACAGGAACATGTTGCACAGGGAAGTTGTGGAGGCCTCATCTCTGGAAGTGTTCAAGGCCAGGCTGGATGGGGCTTTGAGCAACCTGATCTAGTGGGAGGTGTCCCTGCCCATGGCAGGGGGGTTGGAACTAGATATTTTTAAGATTCCTTCCAACCTAAACCATTCTATGATACTATGATATTCAAAGACTATTGCAGATCCTTTTTATTGCTTAAATATTCAATGTTGCTGAAAGTACCTTTGGCTTGTTCATGATGTACACTTATGAGTATGACACTTGAGTCATGCTTAAATCCACCAACTGTAAAAGATGAAGAAAAGCATGTTAGTTTTGTCAAGACTTTCACTCTTTCAGCTACCTCTGCTTCTGCCCTTGTCAGTCTTTCTTTCCCTTTCTCATACTTGTTCTTTGTCAAAAGGTAAATGGATATTTATGATATTTAGTCAGAAAACTGAGGGCCCAGATAAAAGCATTATGTTTCCATCAGGAAGCAAGCAACAACCACCATGAGCGTGCCTGTTCAGTAAAAGCATAACAAACCAAAGCCTCATTTCCAAGGGTTTTTTCTTTTTTTCTATATCCTACTCAAGCCACAACCTGCTGCTTTAAGCCCCACGTTGCATAGGCTGAATTCTCTGAACTTCCTAAATATTTCATTTATGTATCACTTGAACTTTGGTGTCTTAATAGATTATCTTTCTGTCTTTCATTTCAAGGGATATGTCTAGAAATACCACCACAAGTCTTTAAAGCACAACCAAATTCCTCATACCTCTGGCCAAGCAGCCCTTCCCTCCTGTCCTCTCCCCTTCCCTCTGAAACTGAAGCTGTGTGTCTCCTTGTTTGATTTTGCCAACCACCAGTCATTCAGCTGTGCTTAAGTTTTAATTTCTGTTTTGAAGCAAAAGCATGGCGATTTTTCTTCACTGCTCATATCCTTGGTATTACTTACTGGACTCAAAGTCCAGCCTGTTCAGATTGCCACTGCCACAGCTGGCCTGAAGAATGACTATTCTGTGCAGATAATGGAATCATGAGAGAGCACAGCATTTCAGGTGTTTCCTTTCATCTATTCTCATTTACCACAAAGTTAACACTTGCAAATATAAATGGACTCACGCCTAGTTCCAGATGCAGTTTAATATTTGTCATGAATTTTCTATAGTAACTCATTTATTTTTAACTTTTATGGTCATTTTGTCATTTGCATTCTGGATGAAGCTGAGTTAGTGTAACTCTACAATAACAGATAAGCATTTTAATATTTCCTTTATATTTAAAATAAGAACAATAAAACTTTTGTGCTAATCATCCAATATTTGACCAAAGCATATTATTAAGTAGCCTTGCAAGCTGTTTGATTCCTTTAATTCCCACGATTTAAATGTGGGTTTTGGCATTTCATCTGGGTCAGGTACCTATATTATAAATCTTTGAAGTGCTTCTGCAACTTTTTCTCCCTGCATACTATTTATCATTCTCCAATTTAGCTCATAGGTTCTTAGTACCTTTTTCAGGTTATCTTAAATAATCACTTTTTCAAAATATTAATTTTTTAAAGTTATTCAAATTCCATTAATCATTTATTTACAATATACCACTCTGACTTCTAATATAGGTGAATTTGTTCATTTCCCATAGTGACTGGCAAAATTATATTTCTCCTCCTTCAGGTCATCCTACTTGGTGATTAAATTTATCACTGTCTACATCTTTTTTTTTTTTTTCTCTTGAGCAATACTGTGTGCCACTGTAACATTATTCAAGCTACTAGTTGACTGGGCATTCACACATTTCAAATAAAGGTACTTTTAGCGTGCCTTTTACTTGCTTAGCCTTGACATAATTCCAAGCTCATTCCACTCTGTGTTTCTACAATTTTCTGCAGATAAGAGTAGATGCCCTGGGAGGAGATAGCTTCTCAGGGGAAGGTGCTGGCCAGTTCCCTGGGCAATCCCAAATCTGCTCCCCAGAAGGGTCTTTATTCTGTTATTTATCTTTCCTGTTTCCCTCAGCATTTAAAATTGCACCATCGCATGGTCACAGGAACCAAGGCTGTCACCAGTCTTCAAATCCGGGACCATTTTCCTTATGCTTGAACAGTAGATGCAGCAAAGCACCTCCTCTCATTTGGCCATACAACACCTGGATCAAAAATTGACCCTGACACAATCCAGAAATCTGAGCCTCTCTGAGTTGTCCTTTCAGCAAATGTCAGGTAGCTTAAGTCCTCCATGAGATCCAGGACCTGTTATTGTGAAGCTGTTTAAAGGAGGCATTGTCCCCCTGTTCTTCTTGACTGGCAGTCTGTAGCAAATGCCAACCGCAATTACCCACTTTTGGCCTCCCCTCCGATCATGGTACATATGCCCCCAACTTACCTGTTGCCCAGGCCACAGCAGGGCTCTCTGTGTTCGTGTTGGATTGACTCTGGCCAGCAGGTAAATCCCCACTCAGTTGCTCACTCACTCACCCCAGTAGGATGAGGGAGAGAATCAGAAGGGCAAAAGCAAGAAAAAACTTGTGTGTCGAGATAAAAGCAGATTAATAAGTGAGGCAAAGCTGCACATGCAAGCAAAGCAAAACAAGGAATTCATTTACTACTTCCCACTGGTAGACATACGTCCAGTCACTTCCTACCTGGGAAGACCAACAGCGTAACTGTGAATGTCCCACCCTTCTTCTCCATTCCCTGAGCTTTTATTCCTGAGAATGACATCATATGGTGTGGAATACCCTTTTCATCACTTCAGGTCATTTGTCCTGGCTGTATCCCCTCCCAAATTCTTGTGCATGCCCTGCCTACTCACTGGTGGGGCAGTGTAGGAAAACAAAAAGGCCTTGGCACTGTGCAAATGCTGTTCAGCAACAGCTAAAACACTGGCGCTTTATCAACACTACTTTACTGACAAATCCAAAGCATAACACCAGATGGGCTTTTATGAGGAAAATTAACTCTGTCCCAGTCAGACCCAGTAAAAAGTTTGAGATCACATGAGCTGTGCTGCCACATCTCTGATTTTTATGGCACCACAGCCGTAGAGCTGTGCTCCAGCACCTATTTTCTCTTTACTTCACGTGGTGTATGTTTTGGGCATGGATATTTGAGATGGGGCTCCAGTCATGACTTTCTGAGAGGAACTGTGAGAATGTCTCCATCTCCTGTTCTCAGACTTGCTTCTGCCCTTAATCTCCATCCCCTGAGGTACCTCATTCAATACCTTCCTCAGCTGGTAATTAAGCTTGTTTTTGAAGATGTTCTCACCCCACTTTGTCAGAAGGATCCCAACACTATCCAGTAGTTCTTGTTCCTTAAAAAGGATTACGTGGCCGTAAAATCCAAAGCACAGCCTGCAGTACCAGACAGATATTGTTGTGCAGGATGCATCCCTTCCTACTTGAGCCTTCCCCACCAGGATCACGCAGAACACAACCTGGACCCCAATGTCTTTTATTGTAGCACACCCCTCCCCAGACCTTTGATCCAATCAAGGTCTTCCTCAGCATTGGTGCCCACGTGAATGAACAACAAATCATTATTTATCATTAGTACATCATATTAACATAATGTCTATGGATTTTTGTTGTGGATATTGTGCTAGTCAGTGTATGTAAACAGTTCAAAGCTGAAAGACTGATCTAAGAGAAAGCAATATGAATGTAAACAGATGGGAAAGCATAAAGATACAATAGATAATAATTCCTTGCCATAATACATGTTGATCACAGCATGCGGAGCAGCCTGCAACATTACAAACTTTTTGTTTGTTTATATGATGATAAAAGAATTTCAGGAAAGAATTTGAACAAGTATAATTGAAAAAATAGGTAGATGGGGAGGCTTATTGAAAAGTGGACTATAGCATGCCTGGTAAAAGGCAGAAATTTGCTTGGTTGAATAGGTAGGCATACTGGAAAAAGGATTCCTCCCCATGAATGAAAGGGGACTGAGAGATGGGCAAAAAGGTGACACTAAGCTAGGAAGAATAAAGCTGAAGCTTTATTGACTGTAGAAGAGAAATCAGTGAATGGTTCCAGAGGAAGTTTTAACATGCCTAAAGTAACAGCTCAAGAAAAAAATCTTTGCAGCATCATTCTGAGTGAATGTGCATGGACAAAGTTTTATTTGCTAGGACTGTAGAAAGCAAGTTGTGAAAAAGCAAGATACAATCAGAAGGAACAGTATGAACAATAAGTTTAGTTATATGGATGAAGACAAAAGGCTTCAGTGAAGTAATATAACCTTTTTCATCCCTGTCCAACTCACTAAAACTGCAAATCAATGTCTAAGGTGAAACAACTGCAGGCTGGAATGGCAGATAGCAATTTTTTCTAAGACATTGTTTGTGTGTAGATGTTACAATATAGCTAGGTAAATCTTTGGTTGTAGGATGGACACACCATAATTGATGCACACAGGCAAAGTAGTTTTAATCACTGTGTGCACTAATAGTATCTATTTTATTGATGTCTGACAATTTGTAGCATTTTAAGTATATAGTAAGACTTAAAAAATCCAGCAGACTAAATACATAAAATAGTCATTTTTTGTGTCATTAATGCAATTGCATAATTTCCAGTTTTAATCACTTGCTATAAATATTTTGTCAAAATTACTATAATCCAGTACCTTTTAAAGCATTTTAGAGTATTTGTAAGTTTTAGCATCAAAGGGTATTTTTTTAGACAAAACATTCTGCAGCAGCCTGCAAACTAACACATTTTTACTGCATTGTTGAAAATCAGCCTTACTGCCCTTCAAATGAAGCAGATACATAGACCTGGGTTCTTCCCAGAAAAGTAGAGTTTTACTAGTATAATTCATGAATAGTCAATATGCTTTTCATCATAGTGTAATCTGGGATATGCCGGGTTTTTAAGAGCTTTGGCACAAGGATAACTAACTACGTGCCGGAGGTAGTTGCAAGGGATTACTCCTTTCTGTACATTTTTATTGAGTTCCAGGGGTATGCACGGTAGAGAGGCTTTTTTTTGTCTTGTGGCAATGATCATTGCTGTAACGGGGACAGCAGAAGTTCCAGTGTGATTTCTACCTATTTTGTGTACAAGCTGCTATGGAAGCCTACTCATCAGCAGTCAAGACTTTTGACTCTTCCACCCCAGCAATCACAAAACTCTGAATAAGAGGTAACAAAACCCCAAAGACTACTATACAGAATTGAAAGACTTAATAACATCTCTGTAGACTCTTAAAACCATAGATGTGTGAGGAGTGATTTAGAAGCAACTTGTCTAAAGAAAACAGAAAATATCTGAGGGAAGTCCAAACTATCAGCTTCCCAGAAGTCAGTGAGCCAGTAAGTCTTAGACCTTTGTGGGAAGGGACCTACACTTATCTGCAGACACGTAATTTGAAATACTTGTTTTGGTGTACTTTATCACTTTGATGGTGTTTTCAGTAACATTATCTTGTTTATGATCCCTCGTGTGACAAGACGCAGCATAGCAGAGGAAGATGAGGTCTTGGCAACCTAATTCAGCATGTTCAGAGAGAAAGAAAACAACACAAAACTTCTAATCTAAAGATGACGATTATTATTTCTGTATTCACAGGTGGGGATTTGGATGTAGCTATCTGCGTGAATATTTTCTGTGCAGATTTTGTATTTTGCGTTTGTACTTCTATTTGGGCAGCATTTAGGTGTTTATAACATTTAAGGAAAACATACAAAATATGTTGATGAATATGTCAATGTTGGTAGCGTATGGGGTGTGGGTGCCATGGTGCGGGGGCTGAGGGAAACCAGGGGAGAAACAGCCCTGTGAGCCCCGAGGGGAGAGCAGGAGGAGGGCAGGAGGTGCTCCAGGCGCCCCCGCAGAGGGGCCCCGGCGGCCCCGGCAGGGACAGACCCCGGCGGGGCGGGTGTTTCCCTGCAGCCCCGGGAAGGGCCCGGGCTGGAGCCGGGGAGCAGTGAGGGGAGGTGGCAGTGGCAGAGGGGAGCTGTCATGGACTGACTGCAGCCCCACAGTCCCCACCGCCTGTGCCACTCTGGGGAGAAGAGGTAGTCAAGAATGATGATGGAGTGAAGTTGAGCCTGGGAAAAAGGGGGAGGGGAGAGGGGAAGAGGGGAAAGGTGTTTTATTTTTTGTCTTTTTTTTCTCAACATACTGCTTTTTTTTTAAAATATATATATACATATATGGCAATAAATTAAATAAATTTTCCCCAAGTCAGATCTGTTTTGCCCATGATGGTAATTGGTAAATGATGTCCCTGTCTTTATCTTGACTCATGAGCTTTTCCATCTTATTTTCTCCCCTGTCCTGTTGAGGACAGGGAATGAGAGTGGCTGAGTAGGCATCTGGCAGCCAACTAAAGTCAACACACCACAATCAGGCTCCAGTTTATCAGGAAAATTTTTCATTATGAAAATATAATGTATTAAAGAAACTGCTTTTTAGAATTGATTACTGATCACATCCTGCCTAAATTCTATTCAGGACTAACATCTGGATTCAGCTGCTTTTTTTTTTTTTTTTAATCTTGAGTTGCTCATTACAACTGTGTGTATTACTCACAAAATATAGCCATTTCTTTCTCTAGAAAATATCTAAGAATTCATTTTGTCAGATTTCACTTAAATGATTAGAGATAAGTTTAATTTAGAACTGGAATAAAACAAGTTACTATGATGAATACTAACTAATCAAAGTACTGGAGGTCATTAAACTTGGTTGAAGATCAAACATGATAATGGCATGGAATTCAACAGATTCATTAACATCTGTTCTTGCAGCCTGTCTTGTAGCTTGCCTTTCCTTGTTCATCCTTCCAAATTTCCCCTCTGCTGTAAGATGTCCCCTGATGCATTTCTTAGAAAGAGTCAGAGCAAACACATATGAGATATTTTCTGTAGCTAGGGAAGAAGAGACAATCATGGGGTGAGATGTCTTCAGTTAAAAACAACAGAGTCCCATTTGATGGAGTCTTTCAGCAAAGCTGGGTTCCATAATGCATTTGCAAAAATACTTAGTTATTGCCCATCATGAAAAGGAATGTACATTTACTGTAATCACCATTTAAAAAACAAAAACAAACAAACAAATTAAAAAAAAAAAACCTATAACAAAACCCTTAAAACATACCACACAACAACAATAACAAAAAGACTTCTGCAGCTGTCGGAATGCTATAAATAGAGTGTATTTGGAGTCCACTTTTTCAGTGCTCTGACCTGATTGGAAAAATTCCCAATTTTTCAGTCCTGCTTCAGTAAGACTGCCAGACCTACACTACTGCAGCAATGCAATGATAGTTAAAGTTGAGTTGAATTTGGCATTTACAGAGCGTATAGGATAGTCCTTTAATAGTTTCAAGGTATGTCAGTGGGGTTTTGTGGTTGGTTTTTTTTTTAATTATTTTTAAGTTGAAGCCTTGTTGTAATATGCAAATGCTGGAACGTAATGATAAATGGTGCCTGCAGCAGCTGCTTTCCTCAGCAGTTGTTCTGAGCTATGGAGCTTATTCTGACACATTTCAGCTCTGTGTCCTGACTCCACACCCTAGGCTAGCAAAGCGGTTAAGTATATGCTTGACAATCAGCATCTGATCAAGTCTTGCTGATTTAATTTTAAAGATCACTCTATGAAAGCTATAGCAAGGATACGACCTGCTTAGGTAAAAGCACTAACAAAAATGTTGGGTTTTGCCCATGTCTCTGAGTACAGTCCAATGGTTTTAAACATTTCATGCGGGAGTCTGTGAGCCACATCTTGGCTGCCCCTGGCAGCTAGGCTAGCTGGATTAAAGCTAAAATGGCTTTTCCTCAACAAGCTAAAAGCAGATCTTTATTTAGCCTTGTTCAGAAGGAACAAAGTATGAACGTGTGCTTTACTGAGTAGGGACTGATGAAAAACGGACTTCACTGGAATGAAGTATGGCTTTATGATACATCTTTAAAAAGCTAAAGGTCTACTCCATGGAATTTAGTCAGAAACTAAACACCCTACCCCCACCCAAATATTAAACTCTTAGGTTATGGGAGAGGAAGAGAGAAGGAAACAGTATGGGATGGAACACTTACCAAGAAACCTCCAGCCTTAACACTGGCCCATGGTATCACAAAAACAATAAATACACTTCATGGTATAAGAAACTGTGTTTGGCTAGTCTATAAGTGATTTCAAAACTTTTTTTTTAATTTGTTCTGTAGTAGGAATGCAGGTGTTACTACTGACTCAGTATTGGACCAGGTGAAAAACCTTGTCATGAATGCACAACTTGCTTATGGCAGAAGCTATATTCTTGTCCTTTCAGTCAGAAGTTAACTTACTCACGTATACAGCACTTGGAATTGAATAACATCCTCAACTTAGGTAAAATATTGAGCAGTTTGTTGTATAAGGATCTAGCATTTGTTGCTACCAGTATCTACAAATTGATTGTCATAGTTGTTCTTTTAACATGTACCCAAATGAGACTGTTTGGATTATAAAATTTACACTGAAATGAGAAGAAGGAGCCTAAAGAAATTAGATTATTGACTTACATATTCATCTTCTAGAAGTCAAGAAGGTCAAAGTCAGATTAATATTTAATATTCAAATTAAATGTCATGAGCATAAATATGTAAACACTGTTAATAGATCTGTGCATTTCATTTCAAGTTGTGGTGTAGGTATTGCTTAGGTTTAACACACTTTAGCACTCTTGATAATTACTTTTTACAATATCACTGAAAATATTATTACTACTGTATGGAAAAAAATCCGGTTCGGTTTTCTTTCTTTGATTTAACCAACAGTTTTAAAAATCTCAGCCAACTTACACTAATGGGCATTTTAGTGTATGCTGGACTAGTTAAGATCTGCCTTGCAGCTTGGAATTATGAAACTTTTCTAAGAAATACATTCTTAAAAAGAAATGTGTTGAAAAGTAACTGTTCAGTGTACCAAGAAAAGTAAGTCAGACAGTAGATATATATATAGATAAAGTATAGATAAAATCTATATAGTAGATATGTTGATGAAAAGTAATAAAAATATAAGCACAACACAAATGGTATGGAATAAGGGTTGGAATGTCCTGGTTTGAGGTAAAACAGAACTAATTTTCTGTTCAGTAATTTTACTTTTCAGCTAAGCCTTTTCTAACTAACTGAACTCTCTGAAGCTCTCTGAAATTAACAGCATATTGTGGAGACACTGTTTGTTCTCAGAATGATAAGACCTGATTAGCTGTAATTTATGCCAAGGAATGGTATGCAGAGAGACTTTCACTGCTATAACAATCAAGGTCAGCTAACTGCTATTTGCGCCATTGGAGGGTCGGAAGCGGAAAAGCACAGTGGGGACCCACCTGCGGGGAGGAGCAGACAGGACAGGTGACACAAAACTGACCAACAGGGTATTCCATCCTATCTGCCTCATGCTCAGTATAAAAGCTGAGGGATCAAAGGGTCAGCCGTCTTTCTTCAGTGGCTGGCATCCAAGAACGACTCTGTCTTTTCATTTGCCTTTGATCTCAATCCATGGATTCCTGAATCCAGATACAGAATCCAGTTCCCATTTGACACTGAGTCCAGTCTGAGGCTTGTATATATTTCATTATTCTCTTTTTATTTAATTATTAATTGTTTATTAAAGTAGTTTAGTTTATTCTGAACTCACAAGTCTTTTTTTCTCTCTCCCTCCTCTCCTCGGAGACAGAGGTGGAGGAGACCATTTGTCATTCATCTCAGTGGCCAGCCCAGCCCAAACCACGACAGTGTATAATAGCTGAACTCGTATCAAGAACTGATCTCCTGCACCTGATAACAGTACTGATGCTATAAATTTACTTAAACAGACATAAAACAGAGTTCTATCAAGTGAAAATTATTGGTGAATAATTAAAGGTCTAATTTGATCTCTGCACTATGTTGTTACATTGAGAAAGCAAAACTCTTCCCTGGCCAGGATAGAATCTTCACACTTGAGGTATGATCATTCCCGACATGGGTGTATGTAGCCAAAGGAATCATGAGCAGATAAGGTAGGTAAAACTTTTGTTGTGTAGGGACAAGTAGAACTGAGACAATCTGATACAATTTACCCAAACATAGGACACCAAAGCACCTTTGTATTCTGAATGCAAACCAAATCAAATGCAAATGATTGCTCAGTACTAGAATATTTAACCAAAGCCTATTTAGGTCTGTGTAAACAAGGTAGATAATATAATTTTGCTCAACTCAAACTACCTCATTGGTTTTCCTGTTTGTGAAAATACTTCAGGTCTTAGCAGAGAAGTATAAAATTTGAAAGTAAAGGATAACAATAACACAGCTGTGCAAAGAATACACAATGTTTTCAATTAGCAATCAACTTAAAAATCAAAACTGAATGTATTGCTGTCCAAAACTTTGCTAGTCCTGCTATTGTAAACAACTGATATTCCAGTTGAGTAATTCTTGGTTTTGACATGAAATTAGTTACACATAGTGAATGGCAGATGGAGGACAGACCTGAAATGCTGTCCTCAGAAATGGGGGAAAAAAATTCAGCCATGCCATATTGATACCAAACTCATTATTAGAAATTGAATGTTAACTCCTCATCACACAAACAGAATGGCATGAACTCTTTGAAACCTTTGCTCATTTCATTATTTTAACATTCAAAATTATTATAGCATTTATGCTACCAAATACATTTAGGAGACCAAAACATGTAACATTCCTTGGTTGGATAGGTTCAAGCAGTCAGGAAATATCAGCTGGACAGTGGGAGATTTCTACATTACTTTTGTAAAATCTTCTGATGTGTGTATCTGTTTAATATAGCTTAATTAATTGTTTCCTTTTATTCCAAAAAGATCTCTTTTCAGTGTGAAATAGACAAGCAATGGATACTAGTGTATGTGTTGTACTGGCATATTTGTCTTGGCACCATAGACAACCAAAACTCAGGGATAACTACGTAGTCTTTTCTAGCCAAGACAAGACATCAAATAAGTGTATAGTTCCACCTGATTTTCTCTATCTATAGCAAGTTGAAATCAATTTTGAAATACACCACCCTACTGCATTGTTTTAAACAAAAAAAAAAGGTGCAATTTTACAGTGCAACAACTAGTTCTAATTATCATAAGGGGTGAACTGCAACAGAATTTATTAAAAAAAAAAGCAGTTAAAACAAAGATGAGTGACCCAGGATGGTAGGGATATCTTAAGACAGATTTTAGTGCCAGAAAAAGTATTTGTGAAATGATGCTTTTGTATGGCTCGAGGAAGAGAATTACTTCTGGAGATCCTTTTGGGAGGTTGGCAACAGATCACCTGGTGACTGGTTCCACTCCTTGAAGTGATGAATCATAAGATAAAACCCAACAGAAGTTTTATGGAAAATAGAGGGCTTTTTGCTAAAGCCTGAGGGGGCACTGGTGGCAGAACAATAGGAGGAAGCTGTTAGCAGAGGCAAGAGAGGGAGACCTTCCAGAAAAGCATCCCTGTATGGAGACCCAGAGCCCTGGGCTCCTGGGGAAATCCACCTGAGCCAAGAGGATCTTGCTGAGCAGGAAGAGCAGCGAAGCAAGAAAATTTACATAGCATTTATTACTTTATATATCTGAGCTATGCCAAAGGTGACATTTTGAGTGTACAGGGACTTCAAAAGAGCATGGCTATTTGCTTTCTTTCCTGTATATTCCCAGAGTGACCAGCTTCCTAGCATAAGGGAAACAAGGAGCGGGGGGAATAAAACTAAGGCAAGGCCACTAGACTGCTTGGGCCACAAGGTCTGATTTTTCTTGACAGTGTAACAGAGACATTTTCTTTTTGTTGGTTATATCTTTGGCCACAGAGGCCAAAACCAGTCCTGGGGCATATGCAGATTCCTCCCACAGGTCTGATATTGTCATATCTTTGGAGACACGTGATGGCAATCGACTAGAAGTTAACTATTATCATTACATCTATGTCTCACTGAAAGACAAGTCTAGATGAATTTGACATTCAGAACTAAGCTATCTCAAAAACAGAGAAGGTTCAAGAAGGAACAAAAATGGATTCAGAGAGGGGAAAGTGTGCTACCATAAGAAGGTGGAGAATTTCAGTTCACATGGTTATTCAAACAGAAAGTTAAGAAATGTTAGATTACATCCTATAGGTACCTGGTTTATAAGGTACATCTGCTTTTGGTGACCTCACTTTATTGAGCCAGAAAGTAAATTAGGCTACAAGGAAATAATATGAACATCAGATATGAAATAAAAATATTTACAATACTGTAATTGCTAGTCTTTTTAAATGCTTCTGGTTTTACCAGATAAGGAATTTGTGTTCTGGCAATACCAGGAGCAGATCAGTGAAAGTCACATTCAAAGATTACATTGCAGTTTTACTTTCAGGTAGAACAAAGTTTTCATCATCTGTGAGATCAACCAAGTGCAGTGAAATGACAAAGTGTTACCACAGGTGCAGGAATTTTTTGTACCTTTTACATTGGAAGACAGTACAGAGAATTGAATTCAGGCTAAGTTGAAGGAAACAGTATAACAAATCAGTCAGTTATTTTACATTCTGTTCAAGTGCAATAGATGCTGCACATTGGATCACATGACAAGAGGGATTCACAGGACAGACTGCATGACTTGGAGGTTCCCACAGGTCAGGTCACATGAATGAGACCAGGTTCTTTTTGGAGACTACATTCTCTCTTAGACGCTACACAGATGCACCTCCATGCACTAGATTAAATTTTTCAGTAGGTCAATCTACTATGTCTGGAGTGGGAGAGGAATTGTAACTGAACTGGAAAAGCATTACCTGCAAACCCTGAAGTTGGTCAGTATGAGAGAAACACACGTGTATGCATTGTGCATAATGCTGAAATTTGACAGATCTGAAAATAGGTTTCTGTAAGCATTGGAAAAAAAAAAAAAAAAAAAAAGGAATCTTGTATGTCTTGTATGTTCTGTTTTCCCAGTGTATGCTACCAAATAGATCTGGTAATTACAGGGAACTACCCCTTTTTTGCTCATTAATCATGGCGCAGGTCAGAGAAAATCCACCAAAAAATGTAAAAGTGTACATTACAGAGGTAAGTGGAGACTTAGGCTAGTTTAACTTAAATTATCTGGGGAAGGACTTTTTACTAGGTCATGTAGTGACAGGATGAGGGGGAATGGCTATAAACTGGAAGAGGGCAGGTGTAGATTAAACATTAGGAAGAAGTTTTTCACTTTGAGGGTGGTAAGGCACTGGAACAGGTTGCCCAGAGACGTTGTTGAGGCCCCATCCCTGGAGGTGTTCAAGGCCAGGCTGGACGTGGCCCTGGGCAACCTGATCTAGTGGAAGATGTCCCTGTCTATGTCACGGGGGTTGGAACTCGATGATCTTCAAGGTCCTTTCCAACCTAAACCATTCTATGATTCTATGATCTATCTTAAATCTTGCTCCAGATTTGTTAGGCTGAGAAGGTGTCGTGTTTTCACACACTGAGACTGTGGTTCTGTTTGGAGCATTATTTGCAAGGAACATTGGCCATCCTGCTGGATTTTCTGGTTCTATAGATGTGCCCAAACAACTCTCATTTCGTGGAATGCTGGATCATAAAGTAGTTTTCACAGAGACTTGAATTATCAGACCTGTGCAGTACCGATTCAAAAACGAAGGAATAATTATCAATACTTCAAGCAAAGCTTAAAATATATTTTTAGCATTTACATACACCTGAAACTTTATAGTTCATAGCTCCTGGATTGTGGTGACCTTTCTATAAGGAAAAAGATTTTTTCTTTGGTGGAAAGCTTGTAGTTTAAATGAAAAATGACCATGAGGAATTCTTAACATTTTCTTTTCCCACCCTCTGCTGGGAAAAAGAAAAGACATCATATGGCAGCAGCAATTGAAGTAGAAGGTAAAGTATTTTTATAAGAGTCTTTCTCTACTTAAAAAAAAAAAAAAAAAAAAAAGGCTTGTAAAGAATGTGATAGAGAATTGTCCTCTTACGTATTTAGTCAAATATCTAAATTTCTTCTAGGGGTTTTTGAGAAGAACCACCTAAATCAATGGAGAAATTTTTTTTAGATAGAGCTCGAAAAACTCTCTATTATGATTAGGGAGTACAAGAGATGACTATTGATTGTTGAACACTTTAACTGATGATTTTGTCTTCAAAAAACATTGAAGAAAATCGCCGGAAAATGAAGGAACATGAGTGTTATTTTGTTCCAGGTCTGTCCCCCTAAAAGTAGGTGTCTATTTTGAGACGGATGTCTAAGTCAGTGGAGATAAAAACAATGCAGTCAATGGAGGCTAGAAAACAAGACAGCTGGCCAAACTCAGAAACATAATTGTGCTTGCAGGCACAGCCCCCAGACAAGGAGCAGGAAAAGGTAGCTGATACACCGTGGCACTGACTTGTGTCCAGCTGCCTTTGAATGTGGACAGAAAAGCAGGTGTCTGTCTGCACCACCCCACTGAAGCGTTCTCATAGTGAACTGCTCTAGCCTTGCTATCTAGTAATTCAGCATACATACAAGATTTTATTGACAGAGACCATATTACAGACTCAGCGTGCTTACCTCACTGCTTCTCCTGAAGATACAGTCTTGCAGTATGGGTTACAATGAGATAGGATTTACAGCTACCTGTTGAATCCCCTGGCTTATAAACAAGTTCCTGTTCTCCCTGCTGTTCCCTGGTTCTGGTGCCAGCCTGCTGCTCAGCTGACGCTGAAGCAGAGAAAGTAAAGGGATTGCTCTCTTCTAAATATGCATCTCGATATTTGTACCACTATCTGATAACAGGATCTCAGTGGATGTGGGAGCCTAGATGTGGAAGAGGTCATCAGCTGAAGGTCAAAGTTCAAGAATGGAGAATTCAAGGAAAAAGAGTATTTTCACCTCTCCTCCTCCATTGGACAATGCCAGTATAAACTGAGCAGAAATTGCAAAAGTCTGCAAGGTGGTTATAAAATATTTTCTGTTACTCACCTCTCATTTAAATTGCACAGTAAATGTACGCGCATGGACATACACCCACACTCCTTAGACCTGTCCTGTCCTGGACTTCTGGGCAGCCTGAATTGTTATGACTGGTCACTGTATGAGATAACACAAGCTGTGCCTGTCTACATGTGCAGCATACTTAGTCATTAATACCTTGGGTGACTGACTGAACTTCCAGCTGCTTTCAGCCACAATGCTGCAGAAAAGCATCTGACAAATTTTTAGAGGAGGTCCCCAGGTGGAAATTTCAGACCGTCCAAGAGATTCCTTCAGGCAGCTCGTGCTCTGTCTAGTTCAACAGCTATGCATAACCTATGTGTTTTAACATATGCTTCAACTACCAGCCTGGGTGGAGAATCAGGCCATCCCAGAGACCCCCCCTGGGCAGTTCTTTGCACAGAGTTTACCAAACTGTGCATAGGTAAGGTACTTGTAAGCAGTCCAAAAAAATTGTACCTACAGGTGCAGAAATTATCACATGGCAATGAGTCTTTTGTACATAGATAATCAATAGCAAACAAATCATAAATATGCTGAAGTGCACATTTAAGACCATGGATCAGCTGAATTATGAAAAATTACCAGAATGGCAGTTCACAGTGTTTCACCAGATACAGCTGAAGATATTCCAAGGACTCTTCAAGGGAGACTCCTGTCATCATCTGGACAGTAACAGACCATTCTGCTCAGGAGACCTGATCTCCCATGCAAACTTCAAAGATCCCTATAACTACAAGAGGTATATAAGATGTGTATAACCAAAACTAGAGATTCACCTGTGTAGACAAGGCTTTGCTAAAGGTTGACTACTGCCTTTCCTTAAAAAGGATTCACAGTACTGGCTTACTGTGAAAGCCTTAATTTCCTCTTGAAATAAGTGTTTGGTTTAGAATTAATTTATTTTGACTGAAGTTAACAAAGTCCATTTGTAAACTTATATATCTTGAAGTGTTTAATTTTTGTTATGTCTTTTCAAGAACCTTCTGCTATAAAATAATTAGGAAGAACAGAGAAAAAAAGTGACAAAACTAGTTGCATTTACAGTTAAAAGGTGCCTTTTCTCATTCTGAGTTTTGGCATTGATATGTTTTAAGAGTCAACAGTTATGTGGAAAAAACAGTAACTTCTGTGCCAATTTTTACTTGAATGAATTGAGATACATGCCAGAAGATAGGACACTTTCTGAATGTGTCTTTTTACATGCTACAGTATGTGTCTTGGAAATTTTACAAAAATTATGCCATCTGGTTATCCATTTGCTCATTATCAGCCATACAGTGAGCAGAAAAGAATGTAGATTATTCAGCCTCACTAGATTAAAACTAAATGAAAAGTGCAGTTTGTTTGATCTAGTATAGTAAGATATGTCTGCTGGGATTGATTAAAGTAAAAATACCGAGTGCCACAATCCTAGAGTATATTTCATTATCAAAGATGTTTCATTTAGTTCTTTGAATATAACATGAAGATAACAGATAAAGCCATTTTGTCATGCAAAATCCTTCAGACCAATATTTATAAAAACTGATACCAGTGAAACAAATGAAAATGCCTCTAAATTAATTTGCCTACATAATAAATCCAGTACACTGGAGTGTCTAACATGGTCTGGTAGATTTAGGAATTTTTAGTTTAAGTCATTACAAAAAGAGTGTTCATGATGCAAAAGATACAGAAAGTTTTCAAAATCTTTTCTATTAATATCATAAAGCAATTACACCACCTATTATCCATGACTGAAAGAGAGTATTTGTTGAAAAAATTATAGATTAATTACCCAGCAGATATTGGTTTCTATAACGACACTGAAAATGAAGTAGTTACAGCATAACCACTGAAGACCTGATCCATGTCTATCTTTGACGTATCAAAATGTTTTGTTTTCTTTCAAATGTCAAATTCTTAAAATTGACATTTCATATGAGCAGCTTTTTAGAACTAGGAGTTTCTGAAGTGCTTAGGCTTTTAAAAACCTAGTGAAGTAGTTCCCAATTTTACCTTTGGCAAATATGTTAGCTAGGGTGGTATTTGCCTCACAAGCATTTAGCCACTCAAAAGCTGGTGTTGCAACTCAGCTAGTTAAAGTTAAATTTAAAAAACAAGCAAACAAACACACACACACACCCCTAATGAAAATGAGAATGATTGTTTTGGGTCACTTGAAAGTTTTGACCTAAAATTAATTATTCAGTGTCTCCTGATTAGAATCAAATGTATAAACAGTAGTTGCAATGTTATTTACCTGCTTCTACTTTTAGCACTGCAGGGAGTACATCCATCTGGAATATCAAAGGCTAAGGGTCAAATTTATCTTCTGCTTAATTTATAAAGAAGATAATACATTCATGGAAGAGATTCTTTCATCCAGCTACAAAATGACTTTTTATAGGTTGGACTATAGAAGTGAAGGTTGAGGGGAGACGTTATTATTGCTTACAAGTATCTAAAGGGTAGGTTGAAGGAGGATGGAGCCAGACTCTTTTCAGTGGTTCCCAGTGACAGGACGAAGGGAAATGGGCACAAGTTGGAACATAGGAAGTTCCGTTCCAACACACGGAAAAACTTCTTTACAGTTAGGGTGACAGAGCACTGGCACAGGCTGCCCAGGGAGGTTGTGGAGTCCCCTTCTCTGGAGATTTTCAAAACCCGCCTGGATGCAGTCCTGAGTAATGTGCTCTGGGCAATCCTGCTTTAGCAGGGGAGTTGGACTAGATGATCTCTAGAGGTCCCTTCCAACTCTGAAAATTCTGTCATTCTATGATTCCATGACTCTAGGTTGTAATTCAGGAGTATCTTTGCATTTATTTTTTTTTCCTGTTTAGCTAATTCTCATTTTCCTAATCTTGAATCAACAATTTTGAAATAGTGTGAAGTGTGTTGAAACCTCTTTTTTACAGGAAATGGGAAAAAAGAGAATGTGCATCAGGCCCTAAAAAACAGAACTGCATTGCAAACTTTGTGGCAAACTGGCAAGTGTGTGAGGTTAAATATCTGATTATCACCTAGTGCCTATTTCTTGCATCTGTTTTAGTCCAGACTTTACCTTGTGACCACCACCACCATGTCTGTACGACAAAGGAAATGATGTTTAATTATTTTGCACTCAACAAATCAAATAATTTTCAGGATTACATCAGTCACTACGTGCGGATATTGTTGTATGCCACTGCTTATGAAACTGCACTTGAGGAGGAAAATTGAAGAGAAATGTTTCAAATTTTGGACAGGAAAGACTTACTGATTTTGTCACTAGTATAGCGCAAGGAAGTTCAGAAACAGATGCTCCTTGATTATATTAATTTCCTGTTTTCTATGCAAAAGCATAAGATTTTATTTTCATATCATGCCATGAATGTTAGCCAATAGCCATATTCATCATTATTTTAAAATATGAAAACATTGGAAAATAATTCTAGGGAGGTGCCCTTAAAAGAATATGAGAAATAAGTTAGTTATGCCTGGCATTGATTACATTTTAAATTAATGAAACCCTGACCTACTACAAATCTCTTGTCTCACAGTTTATAAAGATTCCACTTTGTTTCCTGCCAATATCTGCTTAACAGTGAGCTAACACAGATGGTGCGTTTGTACCAACCATACTTACAATTTGATTTACATGAAGTTTTTGTCAAATCCTATTCTGAGATTAGTCTTTGCTCTTCATGGTATTCTCCTACTTCAGTAAGACAATATTATCTTTGAATTCACTGGTCTTAAGAGCTCAAGCCTTTCTCCCCACCCCTTCTCCAAAAGAAAATATATTCAAGTGATACTGATTTGTCTCTGCATCAGTGGCTGAGGAAGGATATGAAAAATCAACTTGCTGCCTTTTTAATTTATTTAAGACACAGAAGAAATATCCTTGTGTGCTCTTATCAATATATCTCCATAAGAAGAATTCATCTGAATGGTTTCCCATGGAGAAATATGCCTTTACATTTTAAAATGGAAGTAATAAAATGATACATCTTTTGTTTTTCACAGTGCCTCTCAAAACTTTTAAAAGTATTTTAATCTAAAATGAAACAAGTAACTCCAAACAAACAAGAAAACAAAATTGCCCACAAGAGAAAAAATTGTCCAAGGTTATTGTAAAGTATGTATTTTGCTTTTGCTATTCTTTATTTAACTTGCCATTCGTATGAGCAGAGCATCGATCCTGTTTTTGTGAGGTTGACTTGCCATAGTATCTGTCAGTCACTGCCTTACATTTGCTGTTCAAGTACTGCCTGCTGTATCTTAGGCTAGTTAGTTCTGCTGTCTGACATAAGATGGTTTGTGTTTTGGTTTTCATTATGTAGCTGGGATGCTTTGTGAGAGACAGCCTAGAAAGGGACAAACCAAACACACACTGTTGTGTTGTAACTATTTGCTAATGCTGTACAAGGGTAGGTACATCATGTTCCAAAGGGAAACAGAGCCAAAGACTATCACTTGAAAGACAAAGGAGTGTCAGATGTTGAAGACAGTTGATAAAGGCATTCTGGTTAATGCAGAACTAACCTTGAAAACTCTTCACTTACCTGTATTATCGTATGTTGGTATTAAATAACCTGAAGATGTCATCCAGAAGCCAAATCTCCATCCATTAATTGGGCAGCAGCAGTCTTATACATATAGATGTTGGCTGTGCTGTTAGAGGCCCTACTTACTTCTTACTGGTACTTCTTACTTACCTGGTACTTCCAGCCAACAGCAGCAACTACTATAATGCTTGCTCCCATACTTTATGCTGATCTGCCCTTTTAAAGGGGCTTTCCTCCTTCCTCCCAACAAGAGATGGCTGTACAGCTCCCAGTAAACTAATCCTCCTCGACACACTGTAGAAAAATCATGTGCGAGTGGGACTGCTTGGTTTTCTGCTTACCTCTGGTAGCTCAATAGTGAGGATTTTCTGGACTCTTCTTGCATCAGAGGGGTCTCACTAACCAGTATCAATATGGAGGTTCTCTTTTGCCTCTGATTTGTGTAGGAGAAGAAAAGGATTTAGCCCACTGAGAAATGCCGTGAGTAAGTAACCCCACTGTAGCTTCAAAACTTCCTATAATTGTAAAAAAAAAAAATAAAAATTCACAGAATTCTCCACAGCCTGAATTATAAAATTTTTATTCTCATCAAAGGATATTCACTAACAAAGGAGCCACTAAGTTTATTTAAAATTTATGTTAAGGTACTTTTACGTCACTTCTTAGCAAGACAAAAATCTATGAATGCGATAAACATCTAAAAATATTACATATTTGAATACTGTTTATGTTTTGCTATATACATGTCATATCCCTTTAACCAAACAGTTCCATGCCAGCTCCATGACAGTTAGGATCTGAGGATGCAGTGGTAAAGCACAAATAAGTAAATAACAAAGGCTAAAATGCTTTGCTCTAAATGTTGGGACATTTTAAACTTATAATCAGAAACAATAGGGTGCATATTTGGCTATGCAATTCTTCTTCTCAATTCCCAAATTGAATCATATTTGGTGCACTGTATAACATAACAGATATCATGTCGTCCCTTAATGCCTACCATTTGTCTAGGTAGATTTTCATGATGAAGATTTTGTACATCACTAATGCAATGTACTTGAAGTCAAATAAGAGATTATCAGAAATGAATAGGAAATAATAATTTTACAAACAGCTCCTCAAGATATACTTTTTCCCCTTCTCTCAGCACTCATTTAGTTCTAAATATTCCTCTGTCTTGTGTTGTGCTCTCTGTGGCAAAGTAATGTAAACTGCATTGAGTTATTTTTAAAATCCACATTTTAAATTTCATTTGGACAGTTCTATCATTGCTTCTCACGTGGTTATTTTATAATTTTAATATTTTAATCAAGAAATCAGTCCGTACGAAGTTGAATCCTGAAATAACAGGAGGTGTTCCACCTGACTTCTGTGGGATCATAAACTCAATAGAACAAAGCCTCACTTCATTGACTAAACTAACATCCATACCTAAGTCGGAATAAGAAGAAAGCTAGCCGCTAATGGATGAAAAAAATGTGGGGAAACTAGCCAAGAGGGCCTTTCTCTCAATCCCGTCCAGTCTTCTCAGGACTACCATATGCTCAGATTTTAATGGCACACTTCCTTTTTTTTGGAGCCATTAAAAACTCTTTTTATATAGCAGAGGATGAACCACGTGCAAACACTATGTTAATATAACTAGCCACAGCACTGTTGACTGTGCCATATTTGGACCAGAATTCCCAGTAAGATCTATTGCTAAATAGCTATATGATAGCAAAATGGATTCCCTATACATAATATGTAAATTTCTTTAAGATCAATGCCCAGAAAAGATGATAGCTTGTCCAACGGGTAAGCAAAACAAGGAAAAAAAATACAAAAGTCATTTTATTAAATGAACAAGGAAATGAAAACAATTTTTTAAACATGCCACAGCAAAAGACTGGGACTGCTAAAATTTGGACATTACCTCTGTGTAACAACATAAATTCCAGGCAGATATTACGCAGCTTAAAGTGAGAAAACAGTCAGTGACAGTAAAAAGCAGACTTCCACGCATATGTAATAGGAACCTGCCTTTCATTAAGAGTTATAATAAACAGGCATGGCAATAATCCACATCACAGTCATCATATAAATGTTTGTCTCACAACACTCCTCATTAACAAAGCCTTTTCATCCACAGTTAAAAAGTGTAAGAAAACTTACTAGTACTGAGTATAACATCATTCTGCTATTTCAGTATCAGAGTTGATAAAGCAGTTTAACATGGAAAAGAAAAAGAAAGCTGTCAAAGGAATATTTCTGCCTTTTACCAGATGGTGCACACCTTGTATGTTTAGTGAATTGAATTTAAATAAAGACTTAGAATAGAATATCTTTCTAACTACCTGTAGGCTGCAGAATTCTCAAACTTATTTGATTTAATATTAATACAGTACGTTTTACCAGATGATTTATTTGATGTAGTAAGTAATTTATTTGATCCAGTATCTCCCACATAATATATGACATACCTGCTTTGACAGACAATATATCTAATTTGATAAAGCCAAAAGTTTAATTCTACAGCTTCTTTGCTCTTCTGAATCTCTGGAATAAAGATATATATTATTAGATTACTGCGTACTAATTTCAGTCTAAACTATTTCAAGTCCAGTATTACGTGCATTAAGAAAAAAGTAAACCTAGCTCAAGAGTGAAGAGAAAAAAATAGAACATAACAGCTTTGCAAATGTGCTTGCATACAAACCACTTGACTTCAATGTGCTACTCTTGATAAGTGATATTTGTAATTAGGAATATTTCAACAGCTGCTAGTATTCATGAAAATATCAGTAATTTTTTAAGTGTCATGAATTCATATTAGCATTCTATTATTACTCATTAGTTAAAAATAATGTCATGTAGCTGAGGAACAGAAACATTATCATGTATCTGTTCACATGCACCAAATTGTCAAAGATATTAGCAATTTACCTGTCATCTTAAAACTGGCGTCCAAACTCTTTGGTGCATAATTAAGACACAACTGATACATTTGTAGACATCAGGAATGATGTCAAAAGACAGACATAAAATATTCTGGCTGATAATGCTCTTCAGTGAGATTTTGTCAGTATATGCTGGTTCTTTGGTGCATTACTTTAAGTGATATACATACTGACAGCAAAGTTGAATGGAATGGAAAATTTTGAAAGAATTCTTAATCTTTAAATTATATTTCTTTCTGAATCACAAAGAAAATGAAAAGGTTTGCAGAACAGAAATTTTGAAAAATTTGAGGTAGAAGTGATTTTCAAACAACATGAATTTAGAGTATCAAAAGCATTCAAGGCAATGGCAAAGGGAGTCTGGAGAAACTAGGAATTGGAAAGCTCAGTTTTGATAAAGCACATTTTTCTTCAGTGGGGTAGCAAAAATGAAGCCTTAACAAACTTTATTTTTTTAATGAGCTCTACTTCAGAATTTGTGCATTGGCCTGAAATATGTTAATAATTCCTGCATGTGTAATTGAGAAAATTGCAGCTCAGATTTTTCCCAATCACATCAGTAACAACAGTGCAGTAGTTCAAAAGTGTATCATCAAATCCTGCCTTTGTACATCTCTAAAAAGCATTGCCCTATAAATTTGGAATTAAGTAGAATGAAGGCTGTCAGATCAATAAACTCATTCCACATCCACAATTGGATACATGACATTCACTGTATTTTACTCGTGGAACCAGCACATTCAAACTCTCCAGTGCCTGTGAATTTATTCCTTCAACTTGATACCATTAAAAGGGAAGCACGTGGAAATCCTAAGCTTCATTCTCCATTGATCAGGGTATACAGCTGAACCACACTAACAAGGGTGGGTTTATTGAGATACAGTTAGGCTGTTATAGTTAGACCTAGAGCTGTTGCACCTAGCTACTACATCTGGAATCAGCATTGAAAGATACACATGCAGAATCAAAAGGCTCAAATCTCCCACATAGATTCTCTCAAATGAAAACGGAATGACATTTTATTCACAATAAAATAGGTGTAATTTATAAGTCAGAGTAATTTTATTAATTTTTTAATAAGTAAAAAATAATAGCAATCTGCACAGAAGTCAGGGTCTCTCCTGCTGAAGTTGTACCAAATTAAAAATAAATAAATAAATAAAAACTAGTGCCAAAAGGGGTTCTGAATCTCTGTCGTGCTAGCTAGGAAACTTTCCTAGAAGTGGTGAGTCTTGGGTGTCAGTCACTCTCTTCACTCTGGTTTGTATATAGCACATATTCTGAAATACTAGACCAAATCCTCTTAGGAGAGGAAGAGAATTGAGTCAGATTTTCCTAATATCTGAAAGACTGATTAAATCACTACATATAAGAGGGTAAGGGAAATCACAAATGCATCATTGTCATCTTTCTGGACTTGTTTGCAGGAACATTTAAACACTGACATACTTTGGGCGTGAGGTAATACTTTGACTACTCAATACAAGAATAATTCTGGAAAGTAACAGGAGTCTGAAAGACTCCTGAGAAGCCTGGGAAACTTTGGTGATAAAAATGAAATAAAATGTAGACCTTTCTCACTCGTTGTTGGGCAAGGTTTTTTAATCCTAATTTTGGACACAAGCAACTGAATTCTTCTAAAAATCTTCTTTAGGCTTCTTTATTCTTTTCGGGGGCCTCACCATTAGGTCTTGTAAAAGAAAGTGATGCAATCAGACAACAGTGTCTTCTGGTTAATTTAAATGTAACTGTAGGATTGATTCTTTAAAACCACTTAAATAACTAGAAAGCCTCACGTATAAATTCTTTTGGAAAATGGTGCTTTCTACAGGACACTGGATTAACCCATCAACTTGCAGTTTCCATCTCATTTAATAATATATATTCTTCCTGCCATCCTTAACCCCAGTCAAATCCACACAGGCACAGAATCCAGCCAATACTGAAAAAGCACACCAGCATCTCTATCACATCCTACTGAACAGGCACGTGACTACTCGCCTTCTTTACAATGATTGTTTGTTCACTAAAAAATTAAAAAAACCACACCTCCAAATATACTTTTCATTAAACTACAGGAATTGTGTGGAAAGGTCTGTATTTATCATGAAAAGTGGCTTCAATAGTCTCTCAAGACTCCTTTTGTCAGAAAGTTTGTTGTAAAAAAGCTACATTTTCTTTGCTAGGGAGACTGATCCACTATTAATGGTTCCCAGGTTGAGAAAATCTTTTTATAAGATTTACGGGAGGTCAAGAGAAATTGATATCTTCATTCTGCCTGCTTGATGCAGACTGATGATGAAAGTAGGTATGTGAAGGAATCCAGAGAGAGAAACCAACAGTTTTATACTACTTTAGAAAAAAATACTTTTTGGATACCTAGACCATGTATTTTGTTCTAAATTTCAACAAAATCAAAGACAAAATTAAACAGTATCTTCCTATTGTGCTGGCAATATTCACCCCACTCACAAGTATACAAATGCACCTGGTATATTCATTGTGTACTAAAACTTGGCACAAGTTAGTAGGTAATAATCTGAGATTGTATTCAAGGCTAAATTGCTAGCATTCCTAGGTAAGGTAAGAGGAAAGCTGAAATGTTCCACCTCTCATACAAGGTCTCCAGATGATACTTTTAAAACGCCAGGCTTTTTCATAATAATTTTTCAAGATTTGGGAAGACGGATGAATGTTTAAATGTTTGAGCAATGCCTGGCTGAGAATTTATGCTACTGAATTTCCCATTGAGTAAGTGAATGTTATTTATATTTGCTTATATTACTTACAAGAAAAGAATTAAAATCCTTTGATTATTTGGAACACTGAGAAAACAAATACACACATCTTCTCCCTGTGCTTTGTTCCAAAAAACTGACAATCCATTTTTCCTCCTTTCAACTAAAAGAGACTTTCTGCATTCAAAAATCTCCTTACTAACTATTTGCAAATTGGATGTTCCTATGGACTAGTATCAATAAAATAATCCATTTTACTGTGTAATTGTATTTGATAAGTTACACTTCACACAGATTTTTCTGTCCCTCAAGCAGCAACTTGCACTGTAGTTGTTTTGCTGAAATCAATGACTGTATTTGTAGCACAAAATAATACTTAGCACCAGTAAAGCTTGCAAAAGCTAGCACATAATGACTAATATATTTATTTCTATGTCAATGGCTGTCTAGGATTCATACATTAAAAATTAACCTTTTTAATAATAGATATTCCAATTTGAAAACGAGTGTGCTCTGTGTGCTTACTGCTTCTGAAAGACACCCCTCATTTATTTATCTTTGTATTTTAAGGGCTGCAGTCTCCTGATGTGATCTAGGAATTATTTTCTCTCTACTGAGAGATGGAGACTGCAGCCTCTAGCTATATAAACTTTTGCATTAGTGATATTAATATTCGGCTACCAACGCAACTAAGAGAGGATACGCTTTCAGTGACATTTCCCTTTGAAGTGAAATCCTAAAGCTTTAATTTTTATTAATGCAAATCCCTGCTAAAAAATACCTTATCCCTCGTCACATATGAGGCACTATAAGATCTAAAGGCATCTTTGCTTTCAGACTTCAGTATAAAACAGCTGCTGCCTGCAGTCATACAACCTTAGACTCTTGATAATGTCAGCTTTTATGATGCAGAGTAGGCAGGGACAAATTGCTTCTTGAAAAGGAGCGTTCCAAATAAAATCCTAAAATTCTGGAAGATGGTGAAAGGACGATGGAGTGGTTTACAGAATCTGAACCTGCAAAGCACTTAAAAGACAGGAAAACCTCACCAAAAAAAAAAAAAAAAAAGTATGATTGCTGTGATATGCTGTGATACCGCAAGGTTCACAGAAGAAAATAAGGAAATGGTGGTTTCCTCGTTAATGCATTCCTTATAAATTCACAATTGCATGTCAGAAAGTTGTGACGTCTCCTGTCTATTCTGTACCGCTATCAAATAAATGAAGTCCTTACAATTTCCGTATGGTTACAATAAGAACAACGGTGAAAGACCAACTGCTAAATTATCATTATCTGAAGAAGTAGTAAAGTTGACAAAAGCAGCATTTTGGAGAATGGCGTACAAAACACACTTAGTACCAGATTCTGGCTGCAATTCTATGTGAGCCAGTCATGCTATAATATAAGTACGTAATTGTTCAGTGCATCTTATCACACTTTGCAAAGTCCACTGTTCTGTTACATAATGACACATACATAGGTATAAGAATTGATGCTACACTGTTTATCCATGTATGCCAGAAAAACAATGCTTTATACTTCTATGGGACTTTACTAATATTTAAAAATATGAAATATGAAATACATAAAAAACAGTAATGGTATATTGAATTTCAGCCTCTAGAAGTTTTATTTTCTTACAACTTTATTATATCAGCTGAATTCTGCAATGACTTCTCAGCTGATGTAGACCAAATCAACCCACATATGCCCAATCCCCCTAAAAGGTGATTGCACGTGGCCAGTGGCAATGCAGTAACGCTCAAAAGCTTCTTTATTAGTTTTCCAGTAACTTATAGCTTTCCCGCAGATACTGAAGCATTTAATTCCTCTGTGGTATACTTGCATACAATACTTCACAAATGAGAACTTGACTTTGTCTCTGACAGATGCAAGCTGTTTTTGAGGTCCTTGCTCATGATCTAGTGGGTGGAAACACATCGTTCAATATTTCTATTGTAGGATTTACAATGCATGCTAAAATTATCTTTGAAGGAATTGTAATAAATTCAGAATTTTGACAGTAACAAAAACCCCTCAGATGACATACTACATACTAACTTTACTCTACTGTTGTCTTTATTTCCCATATGAATAAAATATGTCTTTTCAACAGTATGGGCTTGATTTGTTTCTTCTTAAAATATGAGGAGCTTTTACTTTGATTTTTGTTAATGTTGGGTCAGGAAGGATGGACCAAATACTAATGTTTTCTTCAAGGAAAAAAAAAAACAAAACAAAACACCAACTTGATTTACCTTATTGGCAGACACAGACATGAAATTTAACAAAAGAAAACAGAGATGTAGCAAAGGGTGGTCAGCAAGCTTTTCCTGGATGAGAGACATTATATGTAAGAAAAAGAAAATATCACCAGCCACAATTGCCCAACCATTTCTGTAAGTTAAGAGATTCAGACACTTGTGATGACCACTGATTTGGGTATTTCTGCCTTTACATATTGTCCCAGACCTTTATGACACTACCTCTCTGCAGTGCCAGCTACAGAAATATGCCATAATGGTCCTATTTACAAATTAATCTGCGTCCAGTAAAATCAAGGTGATTAACAACAATAGTACTCCCCATTTCTTCATAAATTAAAACAAACCCCCAAAAAAGCGCATACAAATAAATGTTAAGAGATTTAGTCAAACTCATTCAAAGCACAAATATGAATGTCACAGCAGATTTATACTAAACACAGTGAACAGAAATAGCTTTCCATTCCTGTTTTAGCAGTTATTTTCTGCTGTAGCACTTATCTTGCCACTTCAGTTCCTGTCTTGCTAACACGCTGCCTAGCTCTAAGTGTACAGATGTGTAGCTCTGCCTTAAAGACTTGTATCATCGCAAACATTTTAAAATATGGTTTTAAGAAAGGCATTTGACCTTAACACACTTTGCCAATATCGTCCGTAGTGCAGAGGCTGAAGTTGAAGACTAGCTAACCTTCTGGTAACACAGGCTGTTCTCACTGCTGGCAATTTGTTACAGCACTGGCTGGATGAACAGTAAATTTCAGAAGTCCTATTGAAGAGCTGGGTATATTTAGAATGCTACTGGGAGCTCTATCCAAATGATACATTGAGTCATTGGAACAAGCATTACAGAAGCTGATTTAGTGGTAAATACAAGTTAACAGTGCAAATATGCCCTAGCAAGAGAGAGAATTACTTTCTACATTTTTTTTTCTAAGATGACTTTGCAACTCTTGCCTGTAGTCCAGATCCCTAAGCATCTTTGCATGACATACATGTTATGCACGTCAAAAGCTTTAGCCAGGAAAATACTTGCTGAAATGGCTGAAGTATCTGCAGTGGCTAGCAACCTATTCTCTGGTAAAATAAGTGCCACTTACATCTATGCAGAAAAGCTTTAAGAGAGCAGTAACTTTGCTAAAGTCAATTCAATTTAAATGTACATTGCACTGACATCTGAACTTTGAAATTCTGAAAGATACTAACTGTTGGTTTATTACTGATTAATATATTTCCCATTTTATTCATTTAAATTAAAATAACTTCTGTGGGATCAGCCAGCACCAGATAAATGCTTTAGTTTTCATTTAAATTCCATGCTGGGAATATAAGTCTGTAAAGGAATTGGGACAGACTTTCAAAGATATTTAGGTACCTACTGATGATGCAAGTTAGATATCAGGTAGGATATCAATATACCCAGCCAATACAGAAACTTTCAGAAATCCCTTTGCATGCTAGTCTGCTTCATTGGGCAATGTAAATACATTTTAAAATATTACTAATGGGGTTATCAGTGTTGCAAAGCTGTGTATTTTCCACACAAAAGGGAATTTCACCGTTCACCCCTTTAGGATTCAGCGCTTGATGGTATTACAGAACTCTAAGCAGAAATTTAAGAATGAAGTGATAGTGAATTGGTAAACCTGCATTACTTTTGCGATATATATTAGATTATTCCCCCATATTTTGTGTGTTCATTAAGAATAAGTAAGAAAATATTTGGGGAGGTTTTGTTTAATTTTGAAAGAATTAGCTTATTTTCCATTTCAGAACATTTTTGCCTGATTATATATCAGACATTATTTGTGAACAGAAAATCAAGTCAGATTATTTATTTCATCTTACCTCTATACGAAAATTCTTAGTTAATACATTGGCTGTTTAAACTCACCTTCCTGAAAACCTGCTTGAATTTGAATAATTATAAATTCATTCATTTTTTTGTTCAGAGATTTTTGCAGTGAAAAGAGTACCATAAACAATCAACCACCATCATGACAGATAAAGTTTATACTGTCCTTCCACCTCTATCTTAGTCTATATGTATTTGTTTTTCATTTGAATATGTGTCCCAAGCATTTTATGCTAGTTTTCTAAACTCCTTTTTTAGTATAGAAAATAATCCTTCAACTAGGAAATCCACAGTTTTAAAGGCAAATTTAAATGCAAAATTATAGTTTATTTGGAGACATTACTGAAAATTGCCAGGCCAACTTTGTCCTTTAATCATCATTAGTGCATATGAAAAAAAGAACTGAAGAAGTTTGAAAAGCAATAAGGCTTATTGTTAAGACTATTTGCAAAATGTTTGACAGAAACAAACAAATAAAAACCCCAAAAAACTAAACAATTATATCTGACTTAAGACAAACTTTTGGATTAAATTAATACTTTCCTAGAACTTTCAATAAAAAGAAAGAACTAGAAGGCTTTGACAGCATGCTTTCTTGCATTACTGAAATTTTTTACTTTTTTTTAGTTGCTTTGCATCTCTCCAGATCTTACATTTTGCGATGCTGCACAATCACAGAATACTTCCCAAGCTGCTCTTCAAAAATTTGATTTATGTCTATTTATGAAGTAGGATATGACGTTTTATTTTTTTCTAGGTTGGTCTCAGTTTCTAGCTTTTTTAATATCATGAAAGACTAATGACAGTTGTAATAAATATATGTTTGAACTTTTGTAAAATGTCAATTGCTTAGTCAACTGAATGTTTTGGGTTTTTATTGATTTTCCATCAATAACACAATGCCAGAATCCAGTCCAAAGGCTTCATAATAGCTCATCAGACCTTATAAAACTCAGTGTTGTATAAAATGCAGTAAAGAACATTCCTGTCATATATTCTTTCCTATGTTCCTTCAAAATCAAAAGTTTTCTGAGGTTAAAAAATACAGTCTTTCAATATTATTAGAAATGAAAGAAGTTTTAACATTTTAGTCATGACTAGTATTACATAGAAGTAAGCATTAACATCAAAGCAGATACTTCTCCTTTCTTGGATCAGTCAACAGTTTTGTTTGTATTATATTCTAATACACAAGGCTGCGCAAACGAAGACTGGTCACACCTCTTAGTACATAACAAAGACTGGGTAGCATCAAAAACAGTGAGAGGCTAAACAAGACAAGAATACATTGGATAGCAAATCTTCAATAGCAACTTTAATTTCAGTTACTTTGTCATAGAAGGCTATCAGATTAGTCAGACATGACTTCCCCTTGGTGAATCCATGTTGACTACTTCTGATAATCTTCTTTTCATCCAGTACATAACAAAGACTGGGTAGCATCAAAAACAGTGAGAGGCTAAACAAGACAAGAATACATTGGATAGCAAATCTTCAATAGCAACTTTAATTTCTGGTCAGGTGAGAATTTAGATGTACATATCTTTAAACAGGACAGGGAGATCACTAGTTTCTATAATTGTGTCATAGTTTCATTGACATTAATGGAGCTTACGGCCCTCCCTTAATATTTGGTCACAGTGATTTCAGAGGTGTGCTCAAATCTTTGCAGAGCTAGAAACTTGCACTTTGTTGGTAGGATGTTAAAGATAAATGCTCTTTAATTGGTCTAGATTAATCATACAGAAGTTCTATAGATTTTTCTATCCTTGGTAATTGTACCTAACGCTTTGAGTTGACCTTAAAACTGATAGAATCCTCCTGTAATCATCTACTTACCACTGGCATTTAAACAAACACAAAAGTCTTCACAAAGCTTACAAGGTTCTGTTGATTTCCTTTCAGAAGTGCAATGGGAATAGTGAAATACTTTTGTGATTTACATTGTACTTAAACTCTTTCCTCACTACTAAATGCAAATCCACTTTATAACACATATTCCAGTTGGATATTTAAGGGATTTTGAAAATTCAGTCCCTTAAGGATAAAACTTACAGCCGAACTAGATCTGGGTGAAAATATTTAATAAATGCAGGCAAACCCACCACCTATAGTGTTTTCAAGCAATTATCGATTTTATAAATTTGTTTACATCCAATGATTTGTTAATTTTGATACCTCAGTCAAATAAAAATGAATCTCAAAAGAAAGATGGCTTAATTCAATATAGGAGAATTCATCTTTTTTTTTTTTTTTAGTCAATGAGTCACTGTACTGATGTATCTTTTAATTAAAATGCAGCAACCAAACTATTTCATATTTAATCAAACTATTTTAACATTAAAAGACAAACAATGTAAATATTTAATGCATTTTGTTTGCCTACAAAGTGAAACAATTTTTAAATAATCCCTTGCCTAAGATATGTTAAATGCTAGCAAATCAGAAAAACTATTTCTTGCCCAGTTTTCAGTTTGGAGATACTATTTGTGCCAAATGTGATGTATGGTAGTAGAACAGGCAATGACTTCAGGCAGACAGCATCTATAGTCTATAACATGGCTTTAATATTAGTTAAAAGAAAACAAAATTTGGTCCTTCCTGGTTTGGGTTTTTCTTATTACTCATAGGGGCATATGACTGGTTATACTCCCACACATAAAGTACTGAATGCTACAGAAACGTTTTTCCCAAAAGTCAGATTTGTTTGGTTTTTTTTTAATCTAGATACTTTTGACTACTTACAGGTTCATTTTCATGTTTTAATTTCTGACAAAACCCAAAGAAGCATTCTAAAAGTTTTTTCTCATTGGAACCAGGTGTTGTAAAGCAAAGAAGCTGCATAGAGATAAAATGAGTAAAACCAGTACTAGGAAATGCAGAGCTGTTTCCTGAAATCCAGTAAAAATAAGGATGCTAAAGTATGGAGGGAAAGTAATTTTAAATTATTGTGCAAATATTTGAAATAAAAATGACCAGGCATTCCTGTCCTTATTTTTGCACCTGCTGCCTTACTTTCATATGTTACTTTCTCATTTTATGACGACCTCTTACAGTATCTGACTTGGCTACCACAGCCCAGAATATAGACAGAAATATGTATTGGTAGAGTTTCACCCATTAAAACCAGAGAAAACTATCTATCTTGACCACAAACTTTCTGGTGGGACAATCTGAGAATTCTTCACTGACTGATTCTACATTATATTAATTTCCATATAAAAGCAAGGACATTGCTATTATCTAAATTACCATTTTTTGTATATTCAGTTGCTTCTACAGCCTTGGAAAGTACAAAGATGTACTCAGTTTTAACACCTCTTAAAAAATTAAATTCATCAGTTGTGATAAGAGCATGACTGGAGATTTGTCACAGACCACTGAAGCATTTAACCGATATTCTACTAACCTTTCTGCTCCATCTGAACCTGAACAGCCTTCTCACAGCACAATCAATGAAATGAGCCTTCACATTCCTAATGACTACTGCAAGAATACAAAGTTCTGAGTCCTGGAAAATTACAAACACTAAAATATCCAAGTTTTACCAGATACCTTTGAAGGAACTTGTAATATGCCATCATCTGAGATTTCACATTTCTAGCTGGCAAATTGTTGCAAAGAAATATGGAAGAATGAGTCCTAAGTAATTCAATAATAATTAATATCTTGCACCAAATAGATTGATGATGAACTTCAGCATTTTAATTTTTCTGGTTTAAAAAAAAAAAAGGAACTAAGAGAACTGTAGAAAGAATGGTGACAGCTTTTCGGTAGGAATTAATTAGTATATTTTATTGATAGCATGCTCAAAACACTTATAAAAAAGATCTCATTAACTTTTTGATTCTATAGATTTTAAAAGTAATTTATGTGGCTTCAGTTATGTTTAATTCTCTTCAGTTATGTACGATTTTTCCATGCACATGGTCAGTCAGGCCTCCTTGAGTTCAATGATAAAATCTTGCAGAGTTCAAAGGTAAAAGAACTTGGTCCTTCTATGAAATATAACAGGAATAAAATTGAAAAATATGTTTTCATATCATTTGATAAAGTACTAGATGTGAAACTGAAAATACCACAGGATGAAGATAATCTTTACATAATCCACCAACAACAGGTTTCACAATCAATAGGACCATCTAACACCAAGACTGCTATTTTGTGCTGATTCTTCCATACCAGCCTGGGTGATAGGTATAATGTTATAGTAAGACATGCAGTACCAGTAGTAGAAAAGAGTTTACATAAAAGTTGTTTCTTGGAAAGCAAAGAGGATAATTTAGTTCAGAAAAACTGATCTACATCTTTCTTTTTTGTTTTTTTTTTTTTTTTCATACTTGATCAAAAGCCGGACCTCTTAAAATTTGGCATATTTAGATTTAGATCTTTAATAAATATGCTCACAAACATTAATGTGTCAAGAAAGACAATAAAGCATAAAGAAAAACAATACTGAATATCTGATGCTAAGTCATTAAATAATTTTTGGAAATTTTTGAAGAATACCTAAATGATTTTCTAAGTTTAATTCAAAGTCAGTATGACTTTGTTTCTCAATTGTTAATCACTTTTAAAATCAGGAATTCACATCAGTAAAGAATAATTGAATATGTTCTAGAAACAAGTCACAAGATCTTAAGATGCAAGAGAATTGACAGATCACTTAGCCCAGTTGCTTCCACACAGCTTGATAACCAAATTACTGTGATAAATTCTTTGTGCATGTGTATTTTAGGTTTTTAAAGGGTTAGCCTATTTTCCACTGTCTACCACATATCTTGGTTTCTGACCAGTGTTACCTTATAGAGTGGTCCCAAAGGATCCATGACCTAGGTCAGAGCTTGAAAGAAGCCCTACAGAGATGGGCAACTGATCAAAACTGGGACAATTCTTACCACCAGTGTGGCAGAAAACGTCTGAATCACTGGACTTGTGGTGCTTGCACAGAGAACAGCTATTCATATGCTGTGAGACCTAACTGATCATCCATGACCATAAGCTGTGCTCAGGGTCTCCAGCATAATGTAGCTTGTGGCATTTATTGGCACTTCTGAGCTCTGCCCCATTTCTGTTTGCAGAAGCAGCAGCCACGTCTGAGCTCTGTGACCTAAACCAAGGAAAAACTAATGCCTCTGAAAGTTTGGTGCATGTAAGCCAACATTGCCAAAAGGAAAAAAATTTATCCAGTTCCTCACCCTCCTTTCAAACATTTAACATACTTTTACATACTTTTAAGTACCAAAAAGACAAATATTGATACAATCATATTATGAATGTTGGGTTTTCTTCTGGTACTTATTGCACAAGCCACAAAATTCATAAATACCACCCTGATGTGTTCTGGTATACTGTTGCAGTATTTTCAGGGATGTGACTGCTTAGCTTGTCTACCTTTGCAAAGTTGCATCTAGATAGTTGCTAAATATCTTGTCCCCTTTACCTGAAAACCAGAAAAAAAAAGAAACAGAATTTTTATAATTTTATTAAATTATTTGGGGAGGGGAAGAAAAGGATGCAACCACAAGAAGTTTTTTTGTATACCTAAAAAGTGAGCCATTGGTCATGCGTTCGTGCAAGTGTACTAGCTTTGAGAAGGTGTGTATCTTTGCAATGTGGATTCAATGGACAGGTAGGAAGGGGAGGGAATAGGCTTTATGTTTTCCAAGTGAGAGGAGCTCTGGCAGTCAATGTGGCATTGTATGAACCTCCCACCATGACCAAGGCCAGCACAAGATGAAATATCACTGTGCAGAGCTAACGGCAAGTCTCCAGCATGCATTTACCCTGCACACCACACACTCCCCCAATAAACTAAACTTCTGTGTTAATATAGTGTGCATCATTTATTTCATCAGTATAGCTGAAAGCTAACAAGACAGCTTATTTCTGTGCATTTTCAGGCATACACCACCTTGTTGAACACATAAGGGTTTGCAGATGAACATTGCCTTGGCCCTTTAATTCTTTTTACCATTCCTCTGTTATTCCTGGTTTTCATTTTGCTTTAGATTTCCTAAAAGAGTTTTTACTTCAAAAAATCTAGAAAAATAGTAATCTCAGACTATCCCAGCCTCCTGCAACAGGAGAGAGTTCCCTACAATTTAACTTCCAATCTTTCCTTTAATTTCAAACTTAAGGAATAAGTTTCATTACCTCTTTTAGAGAAGTTTGCTTTAAAGATTTTTCTTTGAATGTTTAGCCTAATTTTACTTCATTTCTATCACTTGGCTCTTCACTTATATTGCTTCTGTTCTAGCACTTAATTATGCTCTTTTTTGTGATTCTTAAAACAAATCCGTGCTTTCATTTGATATAATACATAAACCGTTATGATATTTCAGTTTAAATCACCATTTTGCAAATGTAAATGTAAATGTAGATGTAAATGTATTTTGTCTTATCATTTCTTCATTTGTCTACCTTTACAGCACCTTAGTTCTCTGTCCTTACAGCACCTTAATTGTTTTTTGGTGTTCTTTAAATTCCCTGTAATTTGCATGAATAGTATTAAATCGCACATATTTTTCTTCATATACTTTGCTGGTCCCTCACCTTCACTCCATTAATTTTAGGATAATAACTAGAATTCTAGAGGATAAAGGGAACCTTCAAAGGCAACAAAAGTTTTTACATGCACTTCTGTAAATATTTTCTCTAGACATCTTATCAGACTTCTCATTTTTTTCCTACTAAGCAGCATGTTTGTACTCTGAAATATCAAGGAACAAAGCTTGCTTTTACCTTGGGGACAGTTGGCTTCATCTCCACCACTGACCTTTAGAAAAATCTTTCTTATTGTTCCATCCTAGTAATGACATAGACCTACTTTTGCAACAGGGTGCAGTGCAACAGCTTTAGACTTGTAGAACATTTTTACAAATAGCAAGTCTCCATGTTTTGTTTTGTTTTTTTTTTTTTTCAAACACACTGTATGTTTGTGGTGTATTTGTGGCCTGCAGAGTAGCCTGCAGTGGGTTTTTCAATGAATAATCTCAGTCTGGCAGAAAAATAGCTGTGTTGTAACTTAGGATGAGGATGGAAAGGGGAAACTAACATATAGTTATGAAGACAACAGATAGTCATAAAGTACTCCATGAGATAGTGGCCATTTCATCTCTTTTTCAAAAATTAACACCTAAATAGTCATCAGTCCATGGATTTGACTAGGATTAGGTTTGTGAGACAAAGAAGGCCGAGGGCAAAACCTAGAGTACAGCTGGGAACAGAATTTCAAGGGAAATCAAGGGGTATAAAAACTCTCTGCACTGAGGAATTTTTGTGGTGAAGACCTGGGGTGCCTTGCCTGTGAATCCACCAAGTGTTTAAGTTAAGGCTGAGAGAAATAAAATTTTCACAACTGTCATCATAATGGGTCTGGGAAGCATCTTCCCAGGCCAGCCAAGATTGGTATTCAG
>NW_009648148.1:1855183-1938299 GCF_000708025.1 Charadrius vociferus
GGCTGAGACGGAGAGTCTGGAGCTATAGTAGGAAGTGACTGGGAAGAGTCTCCCAAGGTAATCTAAGGCTTGATGCTCATGTCTTGGGTGAAAGATATCAATTCTAGGTTTGGCTGTTGCCTTGGAGATCAAGGGATCAGTCCCTATTGGGAATTTGATAACATCATTCATATTTTCCCTTGTGACTCTCTCCCAACATGCAGCGGCCACACAATGAAATGGCAGTAACTGGTAATGAAGTGCATGTTACAGCTTGGTACACCATGTAACAACTTTCCATTTACATGTTTTTTACTCAGACCTGAACATATTGCCAACATCTCATGTGTTCATGCATCTGCATAGGAGCTCTCAGCCCGGATTTTGCTTGATGTGCTCAAGCTCTCAGATTCAGTCATGTGGCTGACCATGAAAAAGGGGCCACAAGATGACAGTGGCAAGACCCTTTAAAAGGTAATAGCTTTTTTTTTTTTTTTTCTGATTTCCAGCATACAGTGACTGGGGAGTTTCATCTTGTTAGCAGTATCATGATAACAAACAACTTTGATTTGTCATTTCTCTCATGCATATATGCACATGAATGCACACATCTACTGCAGAATTTCTGTCAAGATATGCACCAGCTAAGATGCATTAAAATTACAGCTGCCTAGTAGGTATTTAATTTTTTCCATGCTTAAGAACAGATGCTTTCACTGAGCTGCAACTAAGAAGCACTTTTTTCTTTTGATGGTCATAAATATAACAGGAATTTTAAGGGAATTAAGTCCTGCTCTGTAGTACCAGCAGAGTAGGGTGAAACGTTTTTTTTTTTCTCTCTCTGATATATTAGAAATAACACTCATAAGAACTACAAGAATTAATCCTCTGTGTAGTATAACTGGAATTGTAAAAGGCCACAAAACATTTAACATTTCCACTGATCAGAACTATGCCACTCTGCTACTGTAAAGAAATGCTATATTATATAGCTTTTGGGGGTTTTTGGTTTGTTTGTTTGTTTTTAACAAGCTTAGATATGCTGCACTAAAATTGTCAAAATGAAAAGTTTACCTCTAAGGCAAGCAGAATTTATTCACTCTTGGCTCCTAATCAATACTCAAAGGTTAAAGGGCTTTTTAACACAATGGAAGAAAATTAAAAGCAAACATAAATCTATCATTTGCTAAATCTTGCAATTTATAGAGGCTAATGGATTTATTCTTTTTCTCACTGCATAAAATGCTTCTTTTCAGACCACAGTTACCATTCCTTAATTAAGAATTCACAAAAGTGCCATGTAAATGTTCATAATTTATTCCCATCATATTGAAGGTCTGGGAATTTTGCCAGTGAATGAAACATTTTATTCCATAGGAAAAACGAAACGAATACTTCTGTGTTTGATATGAGAGATTCATTCCTTAAACTGACATAATCATAAATCTAAATTAGAGCAAACAGCACAGTCAGGGTTATATCTAATCGGTCTTTCAGCTCGGGATTTCAGAGGCTTGAAATGGTGATTACTTAATAAGGCAAAGAATATTCAAACCTTTAAAGGCAGACATGAACAAGCTTTGTTGTCAACCTACTTTCCTCTTTGGAAAACAGAAGCTGCTGCTGCCACTAATCTCTGGGATTTTATGTGTACCAGAAGGCAAGTTTGAGGCTTTGATGACTTAAGAGGGTTTTCGTCATGTTAGAGTTGCCAACAGCTGACTTAGTGCACAGCCAGGGAATGAGGCAGACGTATGACCAGATGGAAGAGTAATTTCAGGAGGACTGACCTTACAGGAAAAAGTGCGGGGGAAAAAAAAAAAGTGCCTCAATATCTCTGGCTTCTGGCAGTATGACCAGAGCACGATATGCCTGTGTCCTTCCAAAAAATGCCATCAAGGTTTCATTCAAAAATTTCAGGTAATACTTCAATACCAGTAAGTCCATGTCACAGGCTGTATGCATTTCTACCTGGAGAATGACAGTATGTGCCTCTTCCTTATTTAACAGTGACAGAAATAGCAGTCAGACCATAATCTGGATTGCTGGGTTCTCACGCTTATCCCTCCTTCTGTTTCGCATACGCTATAACAAATTGGCTTTCTGTGCTATACCTCAAGTGCCTAATGTAAAGTAGAATCAAACTGAAGAAACTGCATAGGGGACACTGACTCCACAGTCAGTGGCTCATATTTTACAATGATTTTAGTATTCATAACCTCCCTAACGCTAAAGAAATTCTTGTAGGGAGTCTAGAAGCCAAGCAGGTGACAGCCAGCATGGAAATCTAGCTTAAATCCAGTGGGGAAAGAAAACATGTCAGATATCCATTTAAATTCTTCCTGCCCATTCTAATCCTAAACAAACACTCCCTCCCCGTGCTGATCTCTTCACAGTTTGGGAGAATTTTCCTTTAAAGGTTTCACTATCATCCCTTTGCATTGTGTCCATGGGTGTACACTAACAGCATCGTGGGTTTTGTAGTATAAATTAATGTACATCTCACATCATTGAAACATTCAATGAGCTCCAGAAACAAAGACATATTCTTATTTATGTCTTCTGAGGTAAAAAAGAACTTTCTGAAAAAAAAAAAAAAAAAGGCAATAAAAATGGTATTCCCAAAAACCTTTAAAATACATCTTAAAGAAAAGATATAAAAAATGTGGAGAAGTAAAAGCATTTTCCCCCTCAGATTTTGAAAGTTAAAGGCAGACCTTTCAACTTTTTCTCTTTAATCGACATATTCTAATTTAAAGTTAATTCTGAAAAATACTCCTTCTTATAAATATTATTTGGGTGTTTTAAAATTCATAAAAACATGAAAATATGCTAATCCTTAAGATAAAATTGTAAGAATCAGTCAAGACAGAGTAAATTAGGTATCTCTGCTCTGAGAACCTGAAGTTACTGCACCCAGGGTTTGCTTGTTACTTGTAAAATGAAATGCACTTTTAAGAAGTTGACTCTCTTAGCAGAGTCTGAGCAGAGCAGTGCAACAACACCTCTTAGTTATGAGCAGTCAGTGAGAAACTGACACCAAGTAAAGTAATGCTTTCCCAAGAACCTCAGGTACTCTGTGATAACTCAGCAGCATACATCTGAAGCCAGCTGGGAGCTTACAAGGAAGTTAATCACCTTGAACTTCTAGTTTTACAGCAGAGTTTTTGTTGTGCCGTGGAGTCAATTCTCCTTAAAAGCGAATGGCCAGTCACGTTATTCTCATCAACAGAGTGCTAATTGCAGCAGAGGCTGCGCAATGCTGTGAATCAACAGAAATGTGCAGAACTGGTCAATTCTTGCTGTACAGCTGTTTGGTAAGGCTGCCAGCATGAATGAAGACAAATGGAGAAATCTTCTGGTTTTAGATTTTCAGGGTGTGTTTTTAAGGCAAAGAAAAATTTATCATCTCCCACATTTTACTAGATTATCTGAAAATTTTTTTGCACATCATAGAGATACCAATGGCATAGCTGACACTTTTTTCCTTGATTTGTTCTGTTGGTATTGGATTTGATTAAAGTCTATGCATTTTTCATCACAAAAAGTAATAATGCCAACATCCAGTCACCATTTGTAAATTTCAGTTCAAAAGCCAATGGATAATACACCAGAATTTCTTCCATCTAGCATGGTGGTATTCAAAGTTTATTTTGGCAGTTCCAAAATACTCCAACCAATTGAAATGTCACCCTCTGTTAGACACTTCACAGTATTTAACAACAGTCATTTTCCACTGAACTTAAATCTAAAGAGAATGATAGAAGATACAAAAATAGAAAAGAAAAAAAAAACTGAGAAAGAAGTAAAAAAACCCCTCATACATGGTACTTGGTCTTTTTTACGTTTCTTCTTTCTTTATATCTATTTCAATTCACTGATCAAACCCACTTCCCTACTAGTAAGCTGGAGGAGGAATTTAGTTGTTGCACTATGTCTTGAACATCTACTGATGGATGATGGATGAGAACTCAATATGAAATATGTTCAGTTACCGTCTGCTTCACATAGCACAAAGGAGCTGCTAACAGCTTCAGCGTAGCCTTACCTGAAGGCTGAGACTGTTGCTGAAGGAGTCAAGATCCTGCATGAGGTCAGCATTGAAATCTCATCCACAAATCGGCACATAACTGATGCAGATCCAATGCAGAAGACACTTCCTACAAGGAACTGGGCTCTTAATAAGCCGTCAGATACAGCTTGCTGGTGTTTAAAAACCCAGTCCAGTGTAATGCAACAACACAACCTTGATTCAACAAAGTCAAGGATATAGAAAACCTTAAAATGTAATAAACTTAAAAATAAAATAAAATAAAATAAAAGCACAACACTGGCAACAGCTGTCACCAAAGCAGCAGCAACTTGATGGGGCTCTAATAAGACACACAAATCTAGTAGTCTAATCATTCAGGAGAATGATTTCTTACTCTGTACTAATTGGACCTAATACAAACTTTCTTCTCTCAGTCAAAGAGATGAGTCAAACCTGTGAGAGCACTCAGATGACACTCCCTGCATGAGCATGGCTGGTTTTTGATATCCAGCTTTTCCTCCATGGCTGGCAATTTTGGTCCCAATTGGATATATTTTTAAACTGCTTGATTTTTTGAATAGCCTGAACTTCTACCACTTAAAAATACATTACGAAAAGGACTGTTTCATCACCTAACCTAAAATCAACAGTGGCTTCTGAAAATTTACAATTAAAGAAGTTACAAAAGATTACAAATAAAAATTACATCGCATCTGATGAATGATATAAAGACAAAAATGTCTATGAAGCAAAAATGTAAGGAAACAGACATAACTGGTTTCAATAGGAGTGAACCACACATTCAAATCCTTTTCATCTCTATTTCAGGTTCATTTCAGATTTCATTTCTAATTCAACAAATACAAAATTTAGAAAGTTGAAATAGAAAGTTACACTGATTATCAAGGAGCTATAACTATTTATATACCCTCTTCCAACTCCAGCAGATGAACTGAAGTCACTGCAGTAGAATACATGTAAGTTATTGTAATCTGAGGAGATTTATAAATGAGAAATCCCAGAGTTGTAAAGATGCAATGATATCTGTGTTGTCTGTTTTTGCACAAAGATCCTGGATGCTGCAATATTAACATGTCTCCAAGACCCTTCCTGTCAAAAATTCAGATATGTGGTACTGTCTGTTGAAAAGCCAGTAGAAAGATTGTTTATGTTTTTCAATTTAATTGCTTGTAAAACTGAATCAGTATTAATCATACTTGCTGGCAAATAGGTAAGTGAAATCAAGGAAGTCTACTGCAGAAACAGCAATATAGCATTAAATTCATACAGCTGCAAGCTTGACAGCAGTCACTGCATATCTGAAAATCTATTTTACTTCCTCTCATATGCATATGGTTACAGCTTGCTTCTCGAATAAATCTGATCAACATTTTGTGGTATTTGAACATTTTCCCATCTGGTGGATTGTTCATAAAACTCATTTTCCCTGATTTAGTGAGGCTAGGAACACACCAGCCTGAACGGTTTTAGATTTGTATTTGGAACTTCTGGGTTTTTGCAATTCCTCATATGTCCCATAATATGTTCCTAATTTTACAACAGATTAATTTATGTTTTAAAGCTAATAAGCCAGGTGTCACGGTGTTTGGCTATTCCTTGCTGTGTTATGGTATTATATTGTAAGGGGTCATGCTCACTGAGTTTCTGTGTGTTTTATATCAAAAGATGAATTGGATTTAATTTTTGAGGCATTTTACTTCTTTATTATAATGCTTAATCCTTTAAAATGAGTCTGACTGTCCTAAAAAGTGTTAATTAGTCCACATCCAGCTTTTACTTGTATTGCACAAAATACTGCTTGCAACCAATTACTCTAATGGTCCAAACTGAGTAATATTTTTTTGAATTACATTAAGGCATTAGTATTTCCTGTACTGATTTTTACTTCAGTAGGCTTACTGTTTAATGACCCCCTAATGCTGGCACAGCACAGCTATTAAAGCAACATGGGAATATCTTAGTAAATATCTTGGCACCGCACCTGTTATAAGTCATGAACACCACTCTTTTTGATCACTAGAAAGTAAGGTAATACAAAGTGTAGAAACCAGATATATTCAGTGGTCAGTTCAAACCCTAAATCTGTCCACCAATTTATATAAAACAGAGAAAAAAAATGAAACTTATCATCTTGTAATGGGCATATTTGCATGTTACGTGTTTCTGCTTCTGCTACTTGAATCCAAACCATTTTGGTTAGCCTGCAACCGGTCAGCCTGAGCTGCCGGAACATATCCCATCATTGCATGTATCCTCGGCTATTTTCCTTCCAGGAATTTGGTATGTTTCTGAATTTCTTCTTGTCTTCACATTACACAAGGCTGACATGATACTATCCTCCCACATGACAGTCAGTGATTAGAGCAGATTCAAACAGATATTGAAGTCCCTCACTAGATGGCCTATACCAGGTGCCACCTTCACATTATTAAAACATCAATCATGGTAGAGCCTTCGTGGTGTGCAGGGAGCTGCTGAACTAAATGAAGCAAAATGAACCTCTCTGTCAAGCCAGTAGGAAACATGCTAAGTGTATTTCAGGAGCTTCCCTTTGCTTCTCAGATATTACTCGGTTCTTCAATATAATCTAAAATGTTTTCATTATTACATTATGCAGTGTTTAAACCCATCCTCCTGTAGGAATGTTGGTAATAGTTGCTTTAAAAAAACACCATCAGACATTTTCACCTACTGTACATCAGTTCTATTTAAAAGATTGTAACATTTTAACAGGAAGCATCTCCCTTGTCTTTTTGGCAAGTGTTCTCTTACTTACTGCTTTCCCTCTCTTCAGATCTATGAATACTGCTGGTTCTCCATATTTTCACCCAGTATGGATACTAGTTTGCTCATGCAGCAGGCAGCAGCAGGTTGGATGTAGACAGCAGAAGCTTCTTAAGATAAGAAAGGCTTTTGAATGCAAGTCTCTTGCTCAACAGAAAACTGCTGTAATTGTTTAGCAGCTGTTGATAAAAAGCGTGACTGATACCACCCCATATTTTTAAATGAAAGCAATAATGGCAACTATGTCCTCTGTTAATCTTGATGTTGCTGGGCTGAATAAAATGTGTTGTGAACATACAATAGATTGAGCTTCACAGAAAACGCAGCTGGGAGAGAGGCGTAACAAGTGGATCACACACAAGCTGCTGTGTCAGACACTCCGTTTCTCAGATCAAGCAATGTGGACATGTATTCCATAAGAATTATAAATACCTAGAGAATTAAAAAGATTAAATTATTGATGTGTATGGATGCTCTGAAGACTAAGCTGTGAGGCAGTTTTTGAGCTAGCCTTATGTTTCACTTGGACACATGCATGTAACTAATACTTTAGACATCAGTAGCCTTTGTATTTGTCCCCAAATCTGATTTTTGAGGGGATTTGAGCTTGTTGGAAATGTTGTTTTGAAAATCCTTCTCTGTGGTGTCATCCATTTTATTTCATGACAATTCTGTATTCTATTTAAGAACCATTTTATTTTTCCAAACTTTAAAAGGGTAGTGATTGTAGGGAGTGTTTAGCTGGAGAACAGTTGAAGGACAGCTACATTTAGATTTTAAATCTTGCTTATGAGGCAAGATAAAGCTTTAAAGAAGAGAAATAAATCCAAAAAAAAAAAAAAGGCAATAAAAGGTAATTTAATTAGAGACCTGGCAACAAAAGTATGGTTTTTATAGCATCATCCATTGATAAGTACTCTTTCACCTTTCTCTGCATGGGAGGTTGCCAGTTTTATATCCAAGAATTTCTTGGCATCACTGCGCAAAAAAGTCACACATTTAATATAGACCAAGGCTGAAGGCAGTTTAGCAGGATTAAGTATTAGCACATCAAAACTACTTGGAGTATATTTCTTCCTTTCATAAAGTAAATTAATGCAGGTAGTCATTAAAGAAACAGGTATATTAAAACAGAATCAAAGCCGTGCATCAAACCTCATTGCAAATCTTGGGGAACATGCCTTTACAATAATATATGACTTGACCTTCAGCTCTAAATATCTATTAGACAGTTCTAGCTGCCATTCATTCCAAATTAGTAAAGTATGCAAAGTGATTTATTCCTGTGAATTTACATGGTCTGGTTCATCACCAAAAACATATACCTACCTTATTAAGTACCTAATCTGCTTTCCCTTGGTAATGTTTCTATGCACTTACATTGGACTTCACCTTTTCAAAGAGATCCACAAGCTTTCTCTCTAAATAGAGGAAGTTAATTTTCACTTGGAACATACTGTACATACAAATTCAACAGGACAGGCAGCTAGGTTCTAGTAGTGGAAGCTAGTTGTCTCTTAAGATATTTTTTAGAAGTTCTTAGAGGGACGTAGGGAATTTGTGTGGATATTATGAACCTAGTAAAATATTCAAAGTAATTGATGATGGGTAGATGGCTGGTGGGGGATGAATGCATCCCCTTCCGTTCACCACTGTTTACCTCACTGGGTTGTTTAGAAGGAAACAAGTGTTGATATCTCACCTTCTTATTTTGGGGAGGCACAGCCTCAAATCCCCAAGTAAATAGCAATATCCAACTTAATTTCTAAGACAGAATCATGACAGGAGAAAAAATACTTTCATTTCTTATAATTGCAACCATTATTTTATTTGTTTATTACAGTTTCCTGGAAAGACTAGTACAGCATATAAACAGTATTAGCAATTTATTATTATTAGTTGTGAATTCAGGGGCTTATCTTCTTATTAGAACTTTTTTTATGGACAAAAAGTTACCTACCTCCCATTTTCCTGAGAATATCTGAAAGAAAAAAAAAAATTATATCAGGTAAGGTGATATAATTGACTAATTCAGCCCTAGTTGATATTCCTTTTCTGAAGATGCACTACAAATCTCTCCCTGGCTCCAAACCTTAGATACCTATGGACTCCTATGGTTAGAGTTTGTATTTTGCTAGTCTCAACCCCTGTGCTTCTAGGCCCAGATCTGAGGTGGGACAGCCTGTCAAGTATTAGGCCTTGGTATTTGGTTTCCTGCCTTGAGTCTCAAATTATCTGTTAATTGCCTCCTATCTTTCACAAGCCCTTTGGAAGTTTATCTGAATTTGTGGATACTGTGAATTTTTTTGGCACACAGGGGATTTTTGACAGCTAAAAAGGTAATATCCAGGTCTTCTAAAGGAATTTTGGTTTCACACACTTTACTTAGAGTTGTAGCATACGTTGTGTGCAATAGCTCTGCAGAATAAAAACAAATACTTAGACCACACAGCCATGTCTCTGCCTTCCCCCACGATGGAGAAACCCTTCTGTTTTAATCAGTACTGCTTGTGATCCTAGGCGTTTCCCCTTATCAGCCATCCTTATGACCACGCATTCTAACACCCCTCTCTATTATGACCTTTCATTTCACATTTTTCCACTTTTCACTCATCTGAAAAATGTCATCAGCAAATCAATGGTGTTTAGAGTGGTCAAACTCACTTTGGACATGGCCAATAGCTGAGTATGCCGATTACCTCATCCATTGTCAACACCCAGTAAGTATGAAAAACCTCCTCAAATTTCACATGCCCTTTGAAAAGAAATCATAACAAGTATTTTATCAGATCCGTATTACATGTCACTCTTATTCCTCAATTTAATGACACTTCAAGGCTTCCAATTTTTGGAAAAGTCAGAGTTATATAACCATGATTTTAATACAGCACAAGAAATACCTGTCTTTCTGGTTTAGGGCTCAACCCATGGGAATCTAAATCTCAATCATAATAGCAAAGTAACCGTAAAATCTTCAGTGCAGTTTTAAGAAGCAGAACCAAACTGACATTCTTCTCTGACTCCCACCCCCAAAAGACACATGAATGCAGATTTTGTCATTAGCTTCTGGTGTACTTTACTGAGGAAATATCAATTCCTGGGGTAAGAACATAGCAACTGGATGAGACCAGGACACCCTCTCCCGATATTTACTTTCCTGATGGGGCTGTAAATGGGTGCCTAGTCAAGAATACAAGAACATGATGAGCTTATGTAATACTGTGTCCTACCATGCTCCGATGGTCCAGCCTTGTCCCAGCGACTTCCTAAGCCTTTTTTATTATTCTGCAGCTCTTCTGTCAGTTCCTCCTGTCCCCCTTTGGATCAACAAAAACTTCTATTGTCTACAGTATCTTTTGACTAGGAGTTCTCCAGTACTACTTGTGAAAATCATCAGCAAGGAATGAGATGAAGGTATCTTGTTTTGTGATCAATGTCACCACCACTCAGAATATGTCTGCACCACAGTTAGATTTTTCTAGGTGTCCCTTAAGCTTGGTTTCGTCTAGCTACCTGGTTTACCAAGAGGTGAAATAATTCTGTTAAGAAATTCATCCATTGAGTTCTGAGAGTCCCAAATGGGTGTGTACACACAACACTGGATTTGACACTGTTACAACTCCACTATTGTTACTATACAGATTAACTGCATTAAATTCAACCAAACTAACTGGATTAAATTCAGTCATACCTCCTGAATGTTTGTACAGTAACAACATCCCCGAAAGGAAAACAAGGCCACCACTGGATGGGAATGGGATCTGGGAAACAACACAGGATAGTAGCTGTCCAGAACTATGTAAAGCACAAACTGTCATTTGTCCATCCCAGCTTTACAGAATATTATCAAAATATGATTCAAAATTCAGCTTTTATGGAACATGAGCAAACCACCAATTTTCTTACAAAATCAAGCAATAATTAAGCCAAGCTAATTCTTCTTGGAGACCAGCAACATCATGTACCAGTCCAAATAATTTCTCTACTAGGAATGTGAAGCTAAAATTTTCTCCCTTTTTAATGACCAGTTCATCTGTATAAACTACTGTGACTTACTCAGAAATATTGTAGTTTAGCCTTAGGACTTTTTTTGTTTAGAATAGTCAGTACTTAATTTTGTTTTTCTTAAAGGATACACAAACATTGTCTATACTTTCTATCATTGCTAGCTTTGACTCCTGTTCTATACGATTGAGTGATTAAATCTGTTTCAAATGATTTATGGACAGTCTGTTTCTGTACTACCTACATATTTTTGCATCTACATAGTAAATTTTCACTGAATAGAGTTGTTGTTGTCACTTATTTAGCATAGCATAAAAAAGAGTATATTCTGCTAAACCATGAACTATTGCTGTGTAATCTTTTAAGTATATGGCAAAAGTATAAAGCACTAAAAAAAACCCCAGACAACTAATTTTTAAAGACTCCAATAAGTTCTAATGTTCAGTAAAAACAAATGTCTTCAGATAAATATCAGTATAATATATTGGTAAAATATTTAAAATATAAGAAGCCAACCAATTCCCAATGTTTAGAACAAGACAGCAACAGATCAAGCTAAATTCCAGTTCTAGATAATCACTACAAAATAGATTTGCTTGAGGTGGTTCAGAACATGAGTGTTTCAATGACTGTAGCAAAAGTGTTATTGCTCAGTTTCTTTGATGAAGGTGTCAGTCTTGATCAATAAGGACTGTAAGGCTTAGGTAAATACTTGTCAATGAAAACATCCTTCTGGACGATTATCTCTGTAGAACAAGTATTTCATCTCTGCATAGCACAAGAGCAAAAATGTACATCTGTGGAAAGTGCAGGGTGAGAGCAGAAGACATTATCATTAATTACTTCTGAACAGCAGTGGAAGTGCTTCAAGGTTGTTTGCTGCCTGCAGACTTGTTAGTTTCTTCATGCAGTGTGTCGCAAGGGAGAGATTTTTGAAGCAATACCAGTACTCCAAAAAAAAAAAAAAAAAAAGATATCAATATGATGTATGACTCTAATCTCTGCTTTGCAGATGCTAATGCCCTGTTTTCGACAGTAAGGAAAAAAAAAAAAGATATCAAAACGTCTACAGAACACAAAGCGGGTCAGTTCATGGTGCAAAAGCAATAAAGTTGGTGTTAAAGCAAAACTATTACATAACTTGGGAAGATGGAGTGTTTTTCCTGAAAAAAAAAAAAAAAAGACATTGCAAAACTGGAAATTTCCATACAAAGTCAAACCTTCTGAGGTTCATTCATGGCCTCTGGACATGAAGTTTCCATGAAGAAAAAAAAAGAAACGACAGAATTACACACAATCCAAGGGTTGTGTTATGTGTGATACTTTCAAAAGAATGAATACAATAAAAGTGCCTTCCATAAACTGCTAGATGAAGTGCTACCTTCTGAGGTTATCAACTCAGGTTATGGTCTTCAGAAGAAAGTCTGTACTAATAATGTCATGCTTCTGAACTCTGCTTTCATTCTACAGTGTATTTCTACATGATGAAGAAGCCTTCAATTAAGCCTTAGAACAAGCTGTAGATTGCTAGCTTCTGGCACATATTCTGCCCAGAAACCTCATTTCTGTGGAACCTTTGCTTTAATAAAAAATAAAGCAGTGATGTTTCAGGGAACGAAGCATGGACTCCAAGACCTCAACTCTTGAACTCTGTCCAAAGTGCCTTGGGCATATAATCTTGCAACTCCCTCTCCGTATATGAAGTGAGGTTGACTGCATTCTTGAGTAGCTTCACTGTGTTTTCCCTGCTGCACCCTCTGTGTGAAAATGATATTTCACTTAACAGATAAATAAATAAGCAAATGTTTGACAATGAAAACCATGTGGGCTTTTTTCATTTTGCTTTAGAAGAAAAATATTTAGCCCCTTTACTTTTGTTTGCCATTTTAAACAAAACTTGAAAATGTGCATATGCCAACAAGGACACATGCTGCATCGACGAGAGCCCATTCATGGTTTTTAAAATGTTATGAAATGTCAGGACAAAGATCAGTCCCTTGTGTTTAACAGGGTCAAGGGTTTTACTGTTAAAAAGAAAACAAAATGCAAAGGCTACAATAAACACATAAAAAAATGACAAATTACTATGATACTTACCTGAAATGGAAAATGACAGACTACTAACATCCTTAGTGAAGGAAAAGGTTAAAGAGGCAATGTAACACACACATCGTGTAGGCAGTCAGAATGATGGAAAGCCTCTGTCCCTATTAGATGACTATAAAATTAGAGATGTGTGGAGTAAGAAGAAACAAATAAAATGCTATCTTCACACACTACCTCAGGCTTTTTTCTTTTTTCTTTCTTTTTTTTTTTTTTCTTATACCACCAGGGATTCGGCTTTTATAGAGTCTGAAATATATTTGTAGAAGTATCAAGTCTGAGCATTTTTTTGACTGAGTTTTCATGTTAAATGACACTTCATCCATGGAACAATCTTTTCAGCTACTCAACACAAAGTTAAAGGTATTACATCATCAAGACAAACATCCACTCTCGTCACTTCCCCAAGCATGCAAAATGCTGGAAGGTGAGTCAGCTTTCTTTGCTTTGTACATTTTAGAAGTATTGTACACAACTTAGACCCCTGGCTAAACGTCATCCCAGAGCTGATTTACAAAACAAATCACTTTACTGCTGAGATTGTGATTAAAAGATAAAACTGCAAGTTAATGCTTGTAGAAATTGGGCTTTGGTAATTTTCTGCTGACAAAGAATTAGTGCTCGCCAATTGATACTTCGAATTATGTAGATTTTCTATCAAATTATACTTTCATGTTTGTTAAAATACCAGAGTACTCTCCACCCGTGAGGCAGATATGCAAGCCTTCCTCTGTCAGAATGCATACTGGCTAGAGTTGGTTCTGATCTTTTACTTGACAAAGGGTATATAATCCTTGGTAACATGAAATAGACCACATTATGTCACCAGAGCTTAGACAATTACTAGACAGTATTTAGCATAGCCCTTCTTTTATACTAACTCCTCATCTTTGTCTAGCTGATTTTCTTTATTTCTGCCTTTAGCAACTTCAAATACAGGGGAAAACAGGTTTTGACAGATTGAATAACATTGTGAGAAGCCAATGTGCTATCAGCAGAGTTTAAACAGGGCGGAAAGGGAAGAGGTGAAGACATGTACAAAGTATTTACACATTAAATAAACCTTGCTACAACAACATGTGCCTCCCTCAATGAAATACATACTACAGTGCCAAAATATCACAGATGCATGCTGGAGGTACACGTAAAGCCTGACACTCAAGAGCATGAGGGCATTTCTGAATCCTTGACTGCAATGCTGTTACCCGGTAACATATTTCCACATTTTGATATTCAGTCCTACACCTCTTTAGGAGCTGTGAAAGCTTTGTACATGGAATCAGTTGGCAGAAAACACAAAACTGTTGAGACACCAGAGACTGCGTCCCAGGTGAGCTACAAACTTCCTAAGAGAGCTTGTATAGCAGCGAAGGTCCACTTTCAACCCCACTCAGTTTTGGGTTGCTAACTGAGGGGTTCTGTAGCTGAGGGCTGCTGTTAGTGTCAGCAACAAGAAACAGGAGCTCCCAGAGCATGGCTCAAACCATTGGCTAAAAACAGAATTTACAGCAGTTATACTCCTAATGTAGCTGCCTTGGCAAAGATGTATCTATACCGTAAAACTCAGGGAACACACTGGTAAGCTTTTGGGCATCTGAGCACCACATCATGCTCTAGAGTTTTCAGCAAAATGCAGAGGTACTGTCAGAGCGTTAGAAAGGAATTAGCAGCTTTAGAGTGGGGATTCACAGCATCCCAAATGTTAAAAAAAAGAGGTGGGTAAAGCAGAGGACAGGAAACACTTCAGACAGGGTTGTGACCTGAAAGAAATGAATCCTATCACTCCTTTAACTCAAGCACACTTAGCAGGGCAGCAAGAGTGCCTTCTTCTATTAGTACTGGAAACATCCTGAATCCTCCTGGAAAATTAGACAACTAGGTCTTCCCTTGTAAAAGTGAGGAAGACTCTTTTTTTTTTTTTTTCCAAATATATCTGAAACAGAATACAGTAAGAATAGCTGCCCTCCAGTATTTAATAGTTCAGTGATTACAATACTCCACCAAGACATGGGGTGCTAGAAGTCACAGTTTCCATTTCCTGGAATGGGGTTTTAAATCCCCATTTCCTTTTCAAGAAAGTTCCTGAATTAACAGTATAGACTGTGCTGTTTGGGAAAAAAAAGATGTCAAGAAGTACTTTAACTTTTGTTAAAACAGTCCACATTCTGTGGAATAATTAGATGTTTGGCAGAGGTACTGTCAGAGCGTTAGAAAGGAATTAGCAGCTTTAGAGTGGGGATTCACAGCATCCCAAATGTTAAAAAAAAGAGGTGGGTAAAGCAGAGGACAGGAAACACTTCAGACAGGGTTGTGACCTGAAAGAAATGAATCCTATCACTCCTTTAACTCAAGCACACTTAGCAGGGCAGCAAGAGTGCCTTCTTCTATTAGTACTGGAAACATCCTGAATCCTCCTGGAAAATTAGACAACTAGGTCTTCCCTTGTAAAAGTGAGGAAGACTCTTTTTTTTTTTTTCCTTTCCAAATATATCTGAAACAGAATACAGTAAGAATAGCTGCCCTCCAGTATTTAATAGTTCAGTGATTACAATACTCCACCAAGACATGGGGTGCTAGAAGTCACAGTTTCCATTTCCTGGAATGGGGTTTTAAATCCCCATTTCCTTTTCAAGAAAGTTCCTGAATTAACAGTATAGACTGTGCTGTTTGGGAAAAAAAAGATGTCAAGAAGTACTTTAACTTTTGTTAAAACAGTCCACATTCTGTGGAATAATTAGATGTGGATAGAGGGAGACTAAGCTAGAACAAGAAATAATATGACTCTCTAGCCTAATGGACATACAAGTGTCTTGGGACAGTAGAACTGTAGATCATGATCGCTGCTCTTACATAAACAGCTTTTGGAGCATGTCACATTTCAGCCAGCAAAATCACAGAGACAGCAGGACATTTTATTAGGAAGGAGAAAAAAATAAAGTTTAATCTGTCAAAGTGGAACATCTGGTCACTCTTGCTTATATTTTCTGATGCTGGATTAATAACATTGCACATTTAATGTGTGGGCATTTAAACTGTAATTTAATTAGATGTTGAAAGTATTCTGGTGCCACTTAACCAAGATGCCAAAATATTGTTTTTGTTTGCAGTCGGAAGCTGCTGCGTTTACTGATATTGTGTTGTACCAAGCTTCCCTTCACCAAGGTCCCATCATCCTACAGTAAGCAGCAGGGGGGTACTAATCTTCTGTGCTAGCACTTCAGTTTTCTCATTACAAAAATTGGCTTCATCTTCCTGGCTCAGCAAACCCTGATCAGTGTCACTCAGACCTTGGGGGCCACAGATTGGGAGCAGCGACAGCAGAAGAAGCGCCAACTGCAACAGCAGATATTTTAGCAACAGCTGTCTGGTTTTGTATGCTCCTCCTGGATATCAGTTTGAATGCTCCAGCTTAGCTGGCTGGAGGTGTTTGTCCCCACTATGTATTATAGAGCCAAGTAAGAGTAGGATGTTCTTTAGAAAGAAGCAACAAGCACTGTCACAACAGATCAGCAGATTGTTAGCATCTTCATATATTCTCAAAAGCACTGAAAGAGTAATCAAAGCAATGATAATAAACTAATGGTATAGGTACACAGTTATAAACCCAAATCATCTTAAAATCACTCTTTGCATTTGTACTGAGGCTTGTACACAGTGTATTTCACTGTTTTCAAGTTTCATAAGTTTCATAGCATATCTGAGAGGAGAGCAAATTTCATTAGCCCCATTGTGACAGTGAAAAAACTGAAACAGAAGCCCATCTTTCATGCAGTGTCAATAAGTAAGTAAATGGCACAATGGGAAACAGCAACCAAGTCTCTTAACTTTCAGCTTCATGCTCTAACCACTGCCCTATTCAAGGGAGTGAATGGGTCATTTTTTCCTGAAGCATGCTTTCCACTTCAGTGTTCACATGCAGCTGCTGTGTAGAGAAGGAAATTAAAATATAGGAATTCCTACTAAATTCCTCCATTTGTGTATGTTTAGGAAGGTATAGGGCTCCCTACATCCCAAACTATGAGTACTTATGCATAATAGTGACACTCCAGGTAGTCAGCCAATAGGTTAGAAAATTATTTGATTTCCCTTGGCATCTCGTAGGTCTGCAAAATAGGAATTTAATTATCATGAAAAATTAGTATTTCTGCTTTGGAACAAAAATCGAAAAACAGAAGATACATGAAAATAGCAATAGATATACATCCGTTATTAACAAAGGAAAAATCACAATAACACTAATAGCTCTCCTATAATGGCTTTTTGTTTTACCTATGCTTTGTTGCTCTTTTTCTGCTTGTAAAAGCAGTGAAAATTCTTACAGGTTTCACATGTCATCAACCCCAAATTCATTCATTTTTGCAAGGCTTAATGGTGAGGTTTTAACTTTGTCCACTAACTTTTGTGAAGTGGATCATATGTATTCATAATAAACAATTTCACCTCTTCAGAAAAATCTTGCTTCTTTCCCTGAACAAAATCCTTTGTTTTTCAAAGCTGTACAAAGAACTGCCTTTATGTTCTGCAGGAACACAACATAACAGCTGAGTTCTAAAAATGTGTCTAATAAAATTTCCTACAATTTCTTGAGAGGTAAAATGTAATTACCTGACTTGGAATTTGTCCAAAGTCTAATATTAACACTCTCCTTTCACAAAGGCAACAGGAGTAGTGTTTCAGAACTTCAGTTTTTATGTCCCCTTTCAAGCATGTAATCCCAGTAAATTATAATAATAAACTTAATGTCACCAATTCTTGAAGGTCATCTGTGCAACAGAGGTTCTTTCAAATGGTCACCTCAAGATACCTTCATCCCTTCATGAATTCATTTTCCTGGGAGCATTCTCTTGAGACAGTGTCTTAGAGACCAGGAGTCACATGAAGGATTCATTGTTGAGTGTGCCAAATGATATTCCTTCATGCTACTAATAAAGTACTTGTCATAATGGCACTACTTTCACCAAGAACTTAGAAGTGTTCTAGCCAGAGTTCTTGGCTGGAATTGCTCCTGACACTTTAAAAAAGAATTGTTACAAATAAAAATGTTTCAAGCTACAAGGAGCCATGGCAAAAAGTGTCTAGCATTATGAGTTGGTGGAAAACAGGGAACTTAGGTACTTGTGGGACTGTTGTCCTTTATACTCTCTCAGGCAAGTAATGTTTAATGTGATTGTCATGCAATGCCGAAGGAGGGTTTTTTTAAAAAATGTGGAAGTTTAGTATCCCACTACCACTAATCACACTCACACAGAAAAATGAGCAATGCTTTGAAGCTGGCAACCAACCTTTTTTGCCCTTTTCCATGTTACCTGTATTATATTTTTAACTGTGAAAGAGCAAGCAAAGGCAAAACCAAAACATCTTTTGATCTTCTGAAAGAGTAACTACTGATACTCTCCTGATCAAAATGGCTACTGATAAAGATGCAACTTCTGAAGAACACAAAGAGAGAAGGATATTTCTTTCATATCTTCTCATTTGTGTTAATGTTAATTGTAAATTTTCAGAAATGTTGTGGATCTAGAGACCACTAAAGGAGGATTTCATGAGAAGCAAGAACAGTGTATTTAACCACTTTTTCAAATCAAATAAAAAAAACTGAAATGCATTTTATTTTCAAAAGTCTTTTTAAATTCTGTTTCTATTAGCAACAAAATATTTATAGGGATTCTGTTGTCCTGGTAATATTTTCAGACACAAACCAAAGCCCTTGGGGAAAATTACAGCTCTGCATAAAGACACACAGCATACTTCCTGAATGACTGTCTTGAATTCTGTATTTTACTCTTTTCTGTTTAAGGTATATAGCCAAGGAAAGACACAGTACTATATTGTCTCAGTGACAGATGATTAATTAGAACTTCGAAAACACTCTGAAATCACAATGTCATTAATAAACAGCTCAAAAAAAACACCTTTGCTGAAACACAGTCATATTAAAAGCTTCTCAGAGTACACTGCGTAACAATTATGTTCTTTTAAAAAGTCTGTCTGATGACAATTCCTTAGCTAAAAACATGGCCCAGTGCTGCTTCTGAGTAGTTTTTAATTATAGAATTTCTTTGCAAACCAAAAGCTAGCATACAGCTCTCTGGAATCACCCAGGACCACTGGCATCAAATTATTTTATCTTCCATATCACTAATGAGATTATCTTATGCTGCCTCTAGTTCATCTGAGAGGCTCTTCAAATTCTAAGCCAGGCCCATCTTATTAACATGTGTGAAATCATATCACTGCAGAGATGCTGAGTAGAAACAGAAAACCTTTCTGCATAAAACTCTTAGAGATATGATCTGTCTTTACTGCTTATCCAGCATTGAGTTCTTTACCGGTCATGGTGATACCATGCCTCAGTTAAGGTATCGCCCTTTTCTGGAGCTTTGACAAATAAAATTAGCCCCACACATATATATCCGAAGTCATAAACATGTGTATCTTAGCAACTGCATTAACACCCATGTAGTATCCAAGCTACAGCTTCCAAGTGGTCATATTCTAAGCAGAAGCTTTCCAAAACCAACAGTATTCTTCTTATGCTACACCAGAAAGAGCATCATGTACACACTGGTAAACCCACCTTTGCCATGATATACAAGAAAAACAATAACAATTATTAGATTGCTGACATGCTCAGAATACAGAATTCCTGATGTGGGGGCAGGGGGAAAGCCTTTCCCCTATCCTGTTTTTTATTGGTTTTTACCTGCATTAAAAGTTATCTGGGGTAACAGGTCTGTGAGAAAGAGAGAGTGAGGGGATTCAAACATGCAAATAGCGTATGACATGGCATTGATCCTGTATGATCAGGAATCAGAGATGTTGTTCCAATACAACTAATCAATAACAGTGCTTCAGACTTCCCTAGTCTTCTCAGTATACTTGTAGCCACAAGACTACAAAATGTTATGTCTTCATGTATCCTCACTGGATCAAACGATGATCTTGTATGTCTTTCCTGAAATGACAATATTAATGGCACAAATACAGAAAAAAATATTGGCTAATTTTGTGGAATTAGAAAACTTGCTTTCATGTGTGCCAGGATCGTTTACAGAGCTATTTCTCTCCTACCCACCCCTGTTTGGTGTGACGCTGCTGTCCGGTGGCTGTTGAGGTGTAGCTTACCATCAGGATCAGTTCAGCCAGAGGCACTCAGCCTCTTCTGTGCATCTAACATGATGTCACAGAAAACGTAATGCACCATGCAGGTGACTTAAAAGAGCAACGCAACATTGGCTGGCAAAGAAACCTGGCTCACAAAAGAGAAAGCATGTGGAAATCATGGGACAGCTGGCAGATGGGAGGCAAGGGGTTAGGCAGGATGTTTCTTATGAGTCCACCACTGCACGTCTGTCAATTTGACATGTGTGCACTTAAACAGATTACAGCGAAACTCAGAAGAGTTGGCTAGGATTAGAATTTGGGGTGCTGGTAGGAGCTGACATGGTTTTCAGCTATGGACAAATGATAGCAATGTGCTTCAGAAGTGAATAAAATCCTAGGATTACTGATATCAAAAGAATTAATTTCTCTAAATCAACTGAAATGAGAAATGAGAGCAGGCAGGGAGAGAAAATTTTACTGGAAAACTTTTCTTATTGTTCTCTAGTCCAAATAAGAATGAGATTGTTTGACTATTTTGGCTTCTGCGTGATTATGTTTATTTAAAGAAACAGAACACTATTTAATTATGTATGTGAATACTTGGAACATATAATTACTACCCAACAGGCAAACTCTGTTTGGGTTTGTTGGAATGCCAATGGGCTTTTATTAGTTCAGCCCATCATTCTGTTGTGAAATGGAAATGAAAAGTGGAAAATATGTTTTCCTTCTCTAGGGATCACTTCAGCTCCTTTTTCTCTTTATTTTATCAGACTTCTTGTTGCTATGGGGGTCTTGAAGGCCTATTATTAAAACACCCTGCAGTCCTAAGGGAAGAAAAGCAAGCTGGTGCTGCAGATGGGAACAATGTGAATGGAATAAACTATAAGCACTAAAGAATTCCAATAAATGCAGTAAAATCTATGCATTATTCTCTTTTATTTCCAAACTTCTGTTAGAGTTTCTATTTTTTACCTTTCATTTTTTGTGAATATGAGGTAACTCAATACCATCCAAACATAAAAACACACAAGTAAAACACAAGTTAGTTCTGCTGGCTCTTCTTGGGTCTCCTTTTGCATGCAACAAGTTAAATCCAAGTTAATTATTCTGTACAGATATCCAACCTGCAGCAGGACTGGAATTAATATAAAACACTCATCATGGAAATGACATCTTCATAGATCTTTCAGAAAAAGAAAGCAAAAGATACAAGAAACACTTACTTGACAGTTAAGCACTAGTTTAATCTACAAGTTAAGCATATTGAAAACTCACATGAAAGTAGTTTTTAGAATAATTTCATCATCACATTCAAACAAATTCTGGAAAATAAGTAAGGATCTTTTTTATAATAGGTCTTGCAAGAATGAAAACTTTGATGCAGGTGACACATAAGCTTTCTGGAATTTAATCACAATTGTGTATGAGTACTTACCATATTTTTATTGCTTTTCTTTAGATGTACGCAGTAAATTTTTAACATTGCCAAAGAATATCCATGCACACCGATTAAGATGTTGATGTTGAACATCAGGTGAGCCACAGAATCTTCTAAAACTTGGACAAAAGGCAAGCCAACTTATACAAGAGGAATGCATCAGAAGAAGCAAAGACATTTTCTGTATTTCTACATTAACAGAGAGTCAAAGATTATTTCGTAATGACCAAATGATTCCTGATTAACTGTAGACCTGTTAGTGACACACTTCTAAAGACTAGGAAAGATATCTGCAGTATAAATTGGATTTTCTCTGGTACAGAAAGAGCATATTTCCTCCTAGAAGGTCATATGAATATTTTTCCAGCATGTCTTTTAATTTCAAAAGACATGCTGGCATGAGAAATAGTACCTTTAACTTGGAAATATTTAATTCCCTATTCACATAATTGTTCTTAACCTGAGCTTTGGTATTGTATTTATTTTAACCTGCTTCATGACTTCATATATTCAGAGAGTGGACCTGCTTTCTCTTTATTCTTATTTTTTAACTGGTTTTATTCTTTTTGTTTCCTTTGATGAACTTGACAGCTAGTTTTAGTGTATCTTGATCTCTTGACAAGAGGCTCTACCTGAAACACATTCACTTCTATCAGCTGAAGTGTGTTGGGTCCCTGTAATGGAGGTGGAAAAATTTTGTAGAAGTTTCTAGAATTATACAAAAGCATGCACATGCATATACCTAAGCGCAGGACTTTTAAGGTACTACATTATGCATCAACAGAGGCAGTACTGCTCTTAAATCTGTTCCTATCTAAAACTATTGCCTGCCTTCACAAAACAGCACCTGTTGCTACAATTTCTATGCAATATCATTCATATAAACATACTGGCAAAAGGAATACCTGCTAAATGTGAAGCCAGTGGCTGCTAGGAAACAAAAGAGAGACAACTACAAAGGAACAGGGGTTACCAAAGTATATACTTAGATACTCCTATAGAAGACAAAATACACTTTTTACACTTCTTTTTCTACATGCCTCCATTGAGTCCATTTTTGAGAGCATTCAGCTTGAAAGGCACAGTAAGTACCGCTTTGCAGCTCCTCTTCTAAAAACGCTTTTAGATATGGGTGATAGATAGAGATGGGTGGCTATCAGAACTATGAGAATAATGGAATTTATGTTTCTGTGGCTGAACGAAAAGACTGGAAGAAGAAAAAAAAAACCAAACGTATTTTGTGTCTGGCCAGAATGAATAGTCTGTCAGGACTTCTTTGTGATTTGGGTTTTTTGACAGAAACAGAGGCACTGTTAAAGTGATACCAGTGTGGCTACGCTACTACTTATTCCCAGTTCCATTCAAACTGAGGCCAGACACACTGCTACTGCATCAGGTACAGTACTTCCCATCCCACCCACCGCATGTCCATATATGCTTTATTCACCAACTCCTGATACGGAAATATATTACAGATTTTATTACAAAGTATCATATGCACGCTTTTAATAAGCTTGCTTCACTATTCCTTGATCCACAGAGGCCTAAATTTTTACATAATAATTTTTTGGGTTTGGTTTAATTTAATTAAAGCACATAAATAGCTGCAAGATGCTGTAATCAACATTACTCAGCACCTTCCCACAGGCAGTGTCCAGGTCTGAGGCCTTCTGGGGAGGAAAGGTCTTTCCTGGCTGACTGACAAGCACTCAGCATGAAATTGGTTCATAAGAGTCATAAATGCAGTAATCTTGCCCCAGAGTCACATACATTATGTTCATAGTACATACCTGTCGTTATATGGCACTAAATGCATCAGAATGAGCTGGTATCATTAACTGTCCTGGATCTAGATTGAAATGGATAAAATACCCTGAAACCTTTATCATCAAAGAAATGTTCTTGAAAGCTAATATTTACATTATACCTTCACAGTAACACAGTGCAAGAATTGGGAGCTCCTTAACTTTATCATTAATTTGCACCAGAACTAGATTAAGACTTGTTCTAATCTAATTCTGGAATAGCTGGAGGGAAAATGGGAATGTGAAGCTGACATTGTGTGTATTTTAGAAGGGAGGGGAGGGGCAGGGAGAGGTGAAGAGGGGGGTGTTAAAGTATCGTTAGCCACGAAATTTTTACATAACTCTATCTTAAGGCTAAAGAAAATCCAATAATTTCTGCAAGTATGTTGAAAAGAAAGTGTTCCAAATATAAGTGTAAAAGAGTAGGAAGCCTGGACAAGGTATTACACCCTTTATTATTTTACCATTCTGGACACTTTGACAGTAAGGCAAAATTAAAAAGGTCAATAGGAATAGAAGTGTAGAATATTTCATTAAAATCTGAATTGATAATAAAAGTAAACTCTCCCTGGTTAATATGAATCAGAAATTCCACTAAACTTGTTTCAACTCCTGCCATAAAATGTGTGGATATTGGGCTGACTGTTGATTGCAAGTTGTGCTAAAACAGTTGAGTCTTTCAGGAATGTGGCTACCAGTATAAAACAAGATGAATAACACTTTTTGTTAATGCTTCAGGATCTCTTCTAGTGCAGTTGGCAACCCTATCAGGGGAATTCTCCAACCTCCACAAACTTATGGGGAAAAATATAATATACAGATGAATGAAGCACTATTTTATGTCTATATACTAAACCATTGATAATTTTTCTTAGCATTAATTAATTTAAATAAAAATAGAAAAGGTAAATAATAAGCCTCATGACATCTCAGCATTTGTGTTCAAAACTAAAACAAAAAGAATGATACAAGTTTAAGGAGCCTCTTAATGACACAAGTTTATTTATAGGGGTAATAACAGATCACAGGTACTTACTTAAGAACTGGAGTTGGGCAAAAAGTCTTTAATATCCACCTGGCAGAAACCTCTGTGATTTCAAAAGCTACTCTGCTTGTCTCTTTGTGATGTAACTAACATCTGACAAAGATTTTTCAGCAGAAAAGAGAAATACATACCAACACCTTACACACTGGTGCTTACAGCACATCTTCTAAGTGACAGATGGTCAAGGTCAAGTTTCTAGAAATTGAACATTCATTTCAAATTAATACACTGTCTAATATGCTAGTCATAATACTGGTGTGCCTTTTCCTATCTAAGAAACTATCCTAAAGACAGTTTCCTCGGAATCAAGTTTGTCTGCCATCACACGGCACATTTTGTTGAAAATTCCCAACACATACTTCTCAAATGATGTTAAACTTTGCTTGAACTAACAGAGGTTAACATATTAACAAAAGACATCAAAAAACACAGTTGTCATTCAAAAGGAAATTCCAATATTTTAAAAGATGTCTCCATTATGATTTAAAAGAAAAATCTGAAATTTTAAATATTTGCATTAAACTTATGTCAATATGTGTAAAACAACAATTTAGAGACACTGCAGTTCCATTCAATTTTATTTATACTAGGAGGCTGTAGAATTAAAAAGAAATTAAAACAATAAAGTAAAAATAAAATATTTTTATTAAAATTGAAAAATTTAGAAATATTGGTATTAGTCATACAATACATTTTGAAGGTTCAGATTATAATTTATATTTTTCTGTGAAATATTTTTATATAAGAAAAAATTTTATTAAAAAGAAAACCAAAACAAAACAGAAAGAAAGCTATGGCAATTTTTTTGGAGCTATTATCAAGTTTTTCTCACGAACAAAAACATGTATACACTTTACAAATTATGTGGGAGCAATATCCCAACTCAGAGAATATACACTCAGTATTTATCATGAGATGCAATGAGAGCAAAGTGCAAAGGAGACTTGCTAGATGTCTGTGTATAGTAATTAGAGACCTACAACTTTTGATTTTTCACCAATGCTTTAAAATGGTCTTTTTCTATCTGTCTATTTATATTTCATCCTTTCACTTTTCCCTAGAAATACAGGTAAGATAATGATGAGTGTTCTTGGGAGACAGTAATTGTTCTTTCTGGGTAGATTTGTTGACATCACAAGAAATATGTGCACAAGAATTCAAAAGGACTAGTGTGATGTGAAGATCAGAGATTTTGAAGTGGAAAGTCAGGAAGGCAAAGGATCCATAAAGCAGAGGATCAGAAAACAAAGGTAAGGAATCCGTTGTCATGTGTTGTGCAGCTTGTGATCAAAGCAAGCAAACAAGATGAAATGATAAAATTATCAAAGGTCTCTACTTCTTCACTTATTAAAGAATGTTTAAATAAAACTATTCTAAAGAGCTGTTATTATCCTGTAGGACGTATGGACTTAATTTCATTTGAATTTAATGCTACAGCTATTTTTTTTCCTAATAGGTAACACAAAGTGCAGACTCTTTAGGGCGCCCTCATGCCAATAAAGAAGCCTTTCATCATTCCTCTTTTTTTCCGGCCTGTTACAATAAAACAGTTTTATCTTTAGGATGTTTATTTCTGTGGATAATGAGGGGAATAAAGCCTTTAGCCCCTTAATAAGCATCTCAACTGCTACTTAAATTCTGCTCCTATGCTTCAGAAGTGCTGTTGTCTCTCTGCCTCATTGTCTGAATCTTACAGGTAAGTACATAAAACTTCTAAGAACTGTATGAAGGTCTCTCTATTTATTAATTAGTTGCACTGCATTATAACCACTTCCTAACAAAAAATGGCAACCATTAACACAGATCTGAAAAATGAAAATCAGCATGTTTCACATTTTTCATTTTTTTTGTTTTGCCACTTTTTGTTAAGAAAGGGACAGAGGTAAGCTGTGTTTTCTTTCTCTTTTTTGTTGATTTTTTTTTTTTTTTTTTACATTTCAGTACCTTACTGTGACAGCTGTTGGTTTCGCATAACCATTAAAATCTGTGTATCTATTCTTTGTTTCTTCCAATTTTGCTATAACTAAATTTCATTAACACTTTAGGAAATGTGAACATTTTCCTTCCATCTGCTAGATGGCTTTTAAAACCCATTTACTTTGATTTAGCAAATCTGGAAACAGCTGGCAAAAATGTATTTTTATTAAGTTCCTCAGATTCATATTTACAAGATATGTGACTTTCATAGTCTTTCTTAAGATCTGTAATTGGTTTCTATTTCTCAACTGTACAATTTCTTTCTAAATGCTAATCAACCAGGTGGTCAGATGTTTAGTTATCATTCTGCACATTAACCAGTTTAATGTGTCTCAGCTTAAATGTCTAGAGCTGATGATTCAAATGATGTGCTTAAAAACTATAGGAATGGTTATTTAGTTTTCAGCCAATACCTTCTTTTTCTTTTTAATTCTGAAGTTGATTGTGATGATTAAGTAATCTCAAAAAGAACGTGAAAAATAAGTTCCCTGCACCAAGTGCCTGTATACAAAAGTGCTGATATTTTGCAGGCTCTGATCTACTATCGGGGTAAAAGACTGAGGGATAAGGACTGGTTTACGCCTTTCTCATTAGGTCTTACTGCTTAGTTTTGGATGTCAGATCCTATATATGCTACTTTTATTCACCCTTAACTTGCTCCAATTCTACAACAGGAGGCATTCTGCAGCCAGCAAAAGCCTCAACTCATTTCTACAGTGGCAAGTCTGGGATTCTGATCTTTCAGAGCTGTAGAAGGTATGTCCACGTGTGTGAATCTATTGAAATAGAAAAATGATGGGTTGGAGACCTGTTCTTTGATCTGCTACATCTGCTTATGGCTGTCCCCTGCCAGAAGACTTTGACTATTAAAGCAGGGCTAACCTAGCCAGCTCAAAAGGTCCCACCCATGGAAGTGTTCAAGGCCAGGCTGGATGGGGCTTTGAGCAACCTGGTCTAGTGGGAGGTGTCCCTGCCCATGGCAGGGGGTTGGAACTAGGTGATCCTTAAGGTGCCTTCCAACCTAAACCAGTCTATGATTCTATGAAAATGTGATGGTGTGAAAGCAGATTCCCAGAAAAATAATGCTTAAAAAAAACCCCAAAACAACAAACTAAAAGCTTTCATGTCACTTGCCCACCAAGCTGCGTACTGCTGTAGTAAAACAGCATCACTGAAATGCTTGGTAGCAAGCCATACCTGATAGGGTTTTTCAGCTCCATGAAGGTATTTCAAGTTATCATTTTGAGGGCATGCAATGAGGAGTATATGTCCACAGAGCTGTGCCAGGATCTGAGATATCAAAGATAAGGCTTGAGTCACCATTACTAAAAAGTTCATCTGTGCTTTGTTTAGATCACTCACATTTGTAAATAAGGGCTCTATGTTTGTGGGGTTTTTTTATTTTTCCGTGACCATAAAATACATTTCTATCACCTTCTTAACAACCTTAATTTGTGATCAGAGTTTCAAGAGATAATTGAGTGCCAGGGAAAAAAAAAAACAAAAACCAAACACTATAAGCATTATCATTTGAACAAGCATACATAAATCAGAAATTTGTCATAATATTGTGGCAGTGCTGTATGCATCATCTTCATGCTCAATCTATTCCCATAGATTCTTTCATTATCTCCAGTAGATGCCATTGGCATGAGCAGAGTCAAAGACTTCCAACACATTTGGGAATCCAGACAGGACAGCTAAATCTTCACTGACTCTGCTGATGAGGTTAGCTTATTTGAAATGTGGGAAATATCTGTGTTCCAAAATAGCCTCTGAAAAATGTCACTGGACACTTTAGCACAGAAGGTTGACTAATTTGAGTGATGTTTCCAAATAAAAGATTGAACTACTGAGTAATATCAATCTCATATGACATTTTGCAATATTTCTAAGTAGTATACTGATAAACAAGTACAAGTTCAGCCATTGGAAAAGTTCCATATAGACATTAAAAGCTCCCTTTACTCCACTGAACTTGGACCTCAGGACTCTAAAGGAGTTTTCAGATAAGAATAAACTCTGTTGTGACAGTATTTGGGGTTTATGTAACCTACACAATGGTGGTCTGCCATATCTGTGTTCAAATTATGCACACATGATGCGCATATGCCACCAGAATAAGGCCTTAAGTCATTAAACAGTAAGATTAAGACAGTCAACACAAATTGCTAAATATTAATGGACACATCTGTCAAATCATACCCTTATATTTTTATGTAAGTAATTCTGATACTGTGAAGTGTAGCAGTTAAAATTTCATTCATGCAAAACTTTATGATGTAGATGTTTAATAGGCTATGTTATGAATACTGTAGTTTCTATTGATACAATGAACTAGAAATGCATTTGTCATGAAAAGCTTCATGTAACAGCTTGGCTATATTTACCTATATAATTTAGTTGTTGTCGTGGTTTCACTTGGGATAGAATTAACTTTCTAGGCAGTCAATGCCTTTTCTGCTCCTCATACCGCTCTGCCAGTGAGTAGGCTGGGAGTGCACAAGAAGTTGGGAGGGGACACAGCCAGGACAGGTGACCCCAACTGACCAAAGGGATATTCCATACCATGTGATGTCATGCTCAGCATATAAAGCTGAGGGAAGAAGAAGGAAAGGGGGCAACATTTGGTGTTATGGTGTTTATCTTCCCATGTAACCGTTACGTGTGATGAAGCCCTGCTTTCCTGGAGATTACTAAACATCTGCCTGCCAATAGGAAGCAGTGAATGAATTCCTTATTTTGCTTTGCTTGCATGCACAGCTTGTGCTTTATTTATTGAACTGTCTTTATCTCCACCCACAAGTTTTTTCTCACTTTTACCCTTGCGTTTCTCTTCCCCATCCCAGCTGGGGGAAGTGAGCGAGTAACTGTGTGGTCCTAGTGGCTGACTGGGGTTAAACCACAACAGTTCACAGAATTCACAGAATTCACAGAATGGTTAGGGTTGGAAGGGACCTTTGGAGATCATCTAGTCCAACCCCCCTGCCAGAGCAGGGTCACCTACATGTTAGGGTTGGAAGGGACCTCTGGAGATCATCTAGTCCAACCCTCCTGCCAGAGCAGGGTCACCTACAGCACGTTACACAGGACAGCGTCCAGGCGGGTTTTGAATGTCTCCAGAGTGGGAGACTCCACCACCTCTCTGGGCAGCCTGTTCCAGTGCTCCACTACCCTCAAAGTAAAGAAGTTCCTTCTCATGTTAAGATGGAACTTCCTATGTTCAAGTTTATGCCCATTACCCCTCGTCCTATCACTGGGCGCCACTGAAAAAAGACTGCTCCCATCCCCCTGGCATCCTCCCATTAAGTATTTGTATGTATTAATAAGATCCCCCCTCAATCTTCTTTTCTCTAGACTAAAGAGACCCAAGTCCCTCAGCCTTTCCTCATAAGAAAGGTGCTCCAGTCCCCTAATCATCTTTGTTGCCCTTTGCTGGACCCTCTCCAGCAGTTCCCTGTCTTTCTTGAACTGGGGAGCCCAGAACTGGACACAGTACTCCAGATGCGGTCTCACCAGGGCAGAGTAGAGGGGGAGGATGACCTCCCTCGATCTGCTGGCCACACTCTTCTTGATGCACCCCAGGATGCCATTCGCCTTCTTGGCCGCCAGGGCACATTGCTGGCTCATGGTCATCCTGTTGTCCACCAGGACTCCCAGGTCCCTCTCCACAGAGCTGCTCTCCAGGAGGTCAGCCCCCAACCTGTACTGGTGCATGGGGTTATTCCTCCCCAGGTGCAGTACCCTACACTTACCCTTGTTGAACTTCATAAGGTTTCTTTCTGCCCAACTCTCCAGCCTGGCGAGGTCACGCTGTAAGGCAGCACAGCCTTCTGGCGTGTCAGCCACTCCTCCCAGTTTTGTGTCATCAACAAACTCGCTGATGGTACACTCTATGCCTTCATCCAGATCATTGATGAATATGTTGAACAAAACTGGGCCCAGTACTGACCCCTGAGGGACACCACTAGTTCTTGACTAAATGTTGACTAATGGTTGAAAAAAGTTTATGTACATTTCACTGTGCTATTGTCAGTTAGGCACATAGCTTATTCCTGTGGGATATAAAAGAAGCCCCAGTAACAGAGAATGTAAAAGTGGCTTGGCCAGTAGCAGTAGTTTTAACTCTGCATGTTTTGATACATTTAATCTAGATAACATGGGATATCTCTGTTAATGAGAAAGAAGCATAGGATAGAGATGACTATGTGATGGGATATATTTAGAATATTTTAGAAGTTGTACTTAATTAGACTAATAATTTCATACTATCAGCTCTCAAGTTTATGCTGGCTTTACTCATGTAAAAGAAGCCCAGCTGAGGATAGCAGAAGAACATGTGAAACAAACATTCTCACATTTCTTAAACCAGAAAAACTTTCCTGTTCAGCTTTCCAAATACGGGCAGTGAGAATAGAAAGAGGGAAATAATCAGAGGCAGTCACACACCTCACAGCCTCTCATTCAGGCTCCTCTCCCCTCCACAAGCTTCTCTTATTCCCCTGAAAAAAAAAACCAGGAGTTACAGTCAGAAGTGTGTGATCAGACATTGCTTACCTCCACAAAGTGCAGACCAGCAGTGGTGCTCCTTTCCACCCCCTGTTCCAGCACAAGGGGAGGCACATTGCTAAGGACAAAGGTGCCTCACCAATCTGAGACACGCCTGAGTACATCTGTTAGAGCCTGAAGGTTCTTTTGAGACACAATATACCTGGTGATGGTCCAAGTAAGGGTAAACAAATGTGGGATTATCTGAGTAAGCAGTTCTTAAAGATTGTCACACCTTCCATTTTCCCTCCCTTTAATGATACAAAAGTCATTTATACTGACTGCAAGTATTCAAAACATGGTCCCAAGCATCTTGGTCTCTCTTAAGCAAGCAATACCAAAAATGCTGTTTAGAGCTAAGTCTATTGCTCAGAACCTGGGTGCACGTAATCATCCCTCACTCCTGTGTATGAGATGGAATTCAAGAAGCCTAAAAATTTGGGGTCAGAAGTCTGAGTTTATCTTGCTGTCACAAATCTTGGGCAAAATCTTTTGGTATTTTACAGGGATAGCAGCTCTTCTCTCTTTCTGCATGTTTTTATCAAGCTGTCTGATTTGTTCTAAGTTCTTCTCCTTGGCTCCCCTTTTGCACCATTTCAGTTGAAAGCTGGCCCCAAGGATGGACCAAGATGACTGGGCAGGGCAGAAGCAGAGAAAACAGGTATTGTGATTGTTCAGGTATCACTGGTATCTCATAACAGATACTCAAGCAACTTTTTGACAGGCTTCTTTTAGACACAAATACAGAGCAACAGAAGACATCACAAAGTAAAGAACAAGACTGATGTGGTGAGGTGACATTTGCCCAAATTTCACAGATCAAAGAAAAACTTCCTTGGAAAGTAACTGGCACCATCATTTATTGCTCTTGTCAGAAGTTGAAGCCCACACAAAAGCACTGTTCAGATACGTGAAACCTAAACTACGTTTGTCCCATTCTGACTAAATTAATCCTATATGCACTGGAAAACAAGGAAACAAAGAAATGAACTTTGTTATGTTAGTGTTGTCAGCTTCAAACCATTGTAACAAGGTTGGGAAAAAAGACCAAAGGGTGATAAAAATTCCAGTGACAACCCTAGATACGGAGAAAGTCAAAGAAATACGGGCAGTCTCCCTATTTTCTTAGATATGAAGAAAGGCAATGACATTGGTGGCTTGTGCCAACAGTGTCATATAGAAAACAATAAGTAGTGAAAACAAGAGCCCTCAGATGTGCAGGAGGAACTTAGTCCTTTCAGGGACCTCCAGCAACAAGTTGGGGCTGAGCCTGAGAAGGAAGCACATGTGTAGGGGTTAGACCACCAACCAGGATTTGGTCACACTGAGTTGTCAGAGTGGGCATCCAGATGCCCTGGGTCCCTGGTGCTCTTCTAAACAGTGCTGGGGGATCAAGCCTTGAGAAGTGGGACTGGGAGGTCAGCAAGTGTTGCAGAACACAAATCTTTCTCACACACTAGTCCTATCCTAACTACGTCTTCTGTGTTATGTCAGTGAGTTGTCTTTCAGCTATCCCACTCTAAATTCCCCAATTAGCAGATATCTTTGTCATCCTTATTTTTCACTTTTTTTTTTTTTTTTTTTACTTCTTGTGACCAGAAATGCCAGTTTCTTATGGGCTGCATGATGTCTTTTACCTACAGATTTTGCAACAGTGCACTGAAGACTTCTAGAACATGAAGAGCTTGATGCAAGAAAAAGAGATGAAATACTGTTTCTGGAAAAATGTTCACAGGAGTTACAGGGAATAAAAACAGGAGAAAACTTAAAGAGATGAATATAGTTCTCTCTCAGGGATGGTTATGGCAATGTTAAATATAATCACATTTTCAGGATTTCTGGAAACAGCAAATAGACAATAGGCAACTTTTTTCCTACAAATTGTCAACAACTTTGAATCAAAATAATTCTCATCATTATCATTTAGAATTGCTCAGTGTCTTTTACCTTTACCGAAGCATACTAGGAGCTCAATTCAAAATCATGATAATGAGGGCTGTCTGCCTTACCACCATTTGTCACATGTCACAATTCCCAAGTGCTGGAAGCAAACCTAACCAAACATCCCATGATCCCAAAATATTACTCTCCCCTTAAAAAAAAAAACCCTACAACTCAAAAACAACCCCCACCCCTCCCAAACTCAAAGAAATTAAATTCACCATTTAAAAAATCCTTAAAAATCACAATTCATGAAAGACAAGAAATAAACCTATAATATGCAGTTCTTGTGGTATCTCAGACCCACTGGGCACATACAGTCATTATGTCTTCTAAAGGAGCTGCTCACTCTAATTCACAGACTACTCCGCCAAAACAAGAACAAGAACAAAACCAAAAAAACCCCAAAAGATTGCATTTAGGAAGCTATCAATACAGTTGTCTTTTTTTTTTTTTTTCTGAGGTTACACTCCATTCCAGGACAGAGGAGAACATATATGAGTGTTGCTCAATGTAGTCATTATTTTACTGGTGGATCAAGTAAAGTCACAAACATACGCATTAGGTAGAGGTGTGGTATGGGAACATTCATAGGTGTTTGTTCTTCTGGTTTACTGCAGGCAACCAGCATATTTGTCGGTGGACAAGTCTTGTAGAGGAGCACACTGACTTTCTCACTCATCACCCAGCACAAGCTACAGAGTGATGTATAACTCAAAGGAGGTTTTTGGCTTTCCTGAAGGTATTCATTTGCCTCTTCCTTTGATCAGACGTAGTCATCAGATGTAGCTCATCCCATTCTCCAAGCTGAATTGCGATTGTCAGGATGTGAAGCACCTCCAGTTAATCCCTCAGTGCTACTGAACACAACCTCGGACAGTGAATGCATTTGTGAACATGTCATTTTTGGAGGTTTGAGTTTCTAAAATAAAACCTAGATTAAGGTACTAGATGTGGGGCTTGGTCTTATTGCCATAAAAAAAAAAGGTAGAAGATTTTCAGGCCTGATAACCAAAATGTAAAAAACAAAAAACGAACAAATCCCACACTAAATAAATAAATAAAAATAAACTGCATTGTTTTGAAGTCTGTACCATGATCTTTGTGTATGCTGTGAGTCAGTCTCTCACAGTAGAGAGTTAGCTTTATAGAGCAATGAGGCAAAACCGGCAGTCTCTGAAGTAACAAAGGATATTGCAATGTTCATATTCTCTCTGAATACTGGGAACTCCAGGAGCCAGAAGGCAGAAGCTTTCTATAAAGCTGTCCAAGAGAACAAATGTAGGGCCTTGGAGCATAATTAAGCAAATAACTACTTCTGTTTGACATTTTTTACCAAAGAACATATTATGTCCTATGAATTCAAAACATGCAATTAAACAAAACACATTCCCCTTTCTCCTGTTCCCCAAATAAAGTAATCCAAAGACCATCACTTTGAATTGTTGGCTGTATTAGCTAGCACAGCCATCAAATATTCAGCTGGGAGCCTGTCTGAACACAAATGCTTTAAGCTGCACTCCAAAAGTCAGCAAACATAAGAAAAATAATACCACTTCATAACTACTATATACATGATTATGAATAATTCCCTGGCAGTTATTTAAAGACGATTATACATCCAGCCACCTTCTACTCCATATTCGTATGCTTCCAATGAAAAAAAAAAAGGACAAACACAGCATTAAGTTCAGTATTTGGTGCATTGTAGAGATCTAATATGCACTGTTTGTGGAATATGCATAAAATGGGACCAAACCAAATGCCTTCATCTTAACTTTGCTAACTCAAAATCTAATGGGAAAGACATTTACAAATTGGTATTTATCCTACTCTGTTTAAATGATATTTTGAGTGTAAAGGCTGCACATGGAATATTCAGCATCAGTCTCAAATTAATTTCCTTATTATTGTTGCTCAAGGTAACACTATACCACGTGAACCAAAGGTGTATATAAGTTCCACTCCTGATACAGAAAATGTAAATGGGAGAATGTTTAAAATGTCATTGATGAGTTTGTTTTGCGCAAGAAAAAAAATGATCAAAACATACAGCATGATTCCTACTTCTTCCACCTGCAGTCTGATTCACTGACGATGCAGTATAGTAGTAAAAGTGAGAGCAACCTTGGTGAAAAACACACATCCATAAGGTCCTCCTTGAAACTCTCTGATGTCCTAATGGCAAGATCTAGAGTACCAGATGGGTGTTTAAGATCCCAAACCTCTAGATCAGAAAAGATGGGTGATACTTCTTGACAGACGATTTATGAAAATATGCTGTTTCAAATTTAGATATTTTCTGAATACCCTCTATTTTGACTCTACTTCTAATGAAATTATTTCTGTTCTTTATCGTGTAATCTGTAATGTGCCAAGGCTTCTACCTCTCAACTGTGCTCCAGTAACTATCTTATTCATGTATTGCCATAACTTCATCTGCCAAAAAGTGCATGCAACCTCTTAAAATTCATATTTTTAAGACAGCACTAAGTATGAAAACTTTGTGACACACAATTTGAAATGTATCTGACTAATGTATCTGTATAAAAATATAAATTTCATTTAAAATATATAGATAATAAATTATACAGTAGTCATGCTCCAAAAGGTCCCCATATGTAGAAAAATGGAGGACCACTCATTCAGGGGTGAGAGAAGAACACCCTGGTAAGCATGTCTATTGTGAGTTTCTAGGTAAAAGCTAAGCCAAACCCTTCTTAACACTGTGCTCATGCAGTTTCACAGATATAACAGATGTGTCCACTGAAAGAAAAGAATTCAGTCCGTACTGTGCATTAGTTGAAGCAAGTTTATAAAGAGAAATTGGAGTTTTAGAACAGAAAAGGCACTTTTGGTAGGTTCAAGCTGAAGGGATAACATTCTGATGATTAAAATGACTGTGTGTCATCACTTCTTTGCTCCCTTCTCCATACTGCACTTAATGGGTACATAGAAACAGGCAATATTTTAGACAAAACTGAATAAACTCAGCTTTTTTCCTAAACTAGCAAATGCATAAGTTAGCAGTGGATGTAAATGAGAGCACTGGCTATTTTATTTCCTGACAATTTTTAGACTTCCTCAAGCATTTTGCAAGAAAGGACATGTTTTTCATATATAGCTGTTAATGAACAACTTAGTCACAACTCTGTTGTTTTATTTTTGCTTTTCCTCCTTTGCTCAGTGGCATAAAATAGCACCGGAAATTTATAGCTTGAGTGTCTTCTTAAAATTAACTACAGCATTCACTTCCTCTGAATGCTACAATGCAAAAGCTGTTTAACTTACCAAATCATGTGTAATGTTAATTACCATGATCAAGCAGAAGAATTTTGTGCCAGCCTTCTAAAATTACACTTAGTCATTAAAATAATACTCCAGGTAAAATGTATTCTTCCTCTCACTTCAGTGTGAGGCAGACACTGCTTGGTATTGGGTTGGCGAATTCTTAGGACTTCTTTGCAAGGCAGATTATCATTTTAATGCTCTGTCAATCACTATATGCTTTTTACAGCAGCCTACAAGAAGCCATATAAATATCAAGATCCTATTACCTTACAAACTGTAAAAACAAACATTAAGAGGAAAGTCTACAGTGTAAAAAGGTAAACGAATAGGAGGAACACAGCGAGTCTAGGTGATCCCCAGCAGATCAGCAGAGCAGGTTGTTGGCAGAGATGTGGACGGAACTCAGGTAATTCCAGTTTGCAGACAGACTCGCTGGGGTCATGTTAGCTAAAATTCTACATAACAAAAACATTGCAACAATACAGAACCTCACTAAAAATCTTAGCTAAACATCAACCTCACTACCCTTTTGTACAGCTTCCAATGGCACTGCACCTCTGTACCTAACAGCTGATGGCAGTGCATCAGACAGCTTTCTGCATTTGGGACCTTCTTGCAGGCAACTTCAGCATGCAAACCAAAATGTAAACTGTGTGATACTTCAGTGCAATTGGTTTATTGGACTTTCTATAGGCTATCAAAAATTTCAGTGATCCTTTTCTGTGAAATAATACCAGTCCTTGATAGAACTGAGATAAAATGGATTGAATTTCCAAACTAATAATTCTTCTTTCTGCCTGACAGGAGGCGAAACCTATATTTTCTAATCTAGGGGATATGCACACTGATGAATAAAATGCCCTTTCTTATCAAGACCAAGACAGGAAAGATTATGTTAAATACACCCCTATGGCAAATTATTGACCTCAGCCTACATACACCGCATTTGCAATAATCAGTGTTGCTGCATCTAAAGAACACTCCCAGTAAAGAGCATAAACTGACCACAGGCGTCTTTTTTGACCTACTGCTGATTCAAAGTCAAATGGATTTGCTTAAATTGTCTATTTTTGGTGGCAGTTGCAATACAACTTAGTTGATTATCATATTTCACTTGAGATTAATCACCTAAAGTAGAAAGGTTCACATTTTAAGTTAAATGCTGCTTACAACACAATGTATTTTGCACCTCATGTATTTTGCACCTCAGCAATGTATTTTGTATCTCATGACCAAACCAAAGTAATGTATTGAGACATCCTTATCAGTCATTATTATGTCATATAATAAAAAAGAGACTTTGTATTAAGTAAGCTAGGTATCATACATTACTTTTGAAATTAGAAACAAGTAATGCAAACATTCAAAATCAAATGTCTGTAATAAATGACTCGGTGGTATTTGTTTACCATATTCTTTCTACTTCAGTTGACAGGGAATTCAATTAAAATATATTCTCCTTACAGAAAAATAAAAGGAATCAAACTGTCATTTAAGTTCTCTCAGTGAATAGTTTGGCCATATCTACTTCAATCTAATGAGCAATAAAGAAGAATCTTTGTTTATATTTGAAATCTTTATTCAATTACATATCCAAATACAATCCAGATGTCTCTGCACAATACTTTGTGCATCTGTTGAATAGTTTGTTTGTTCTTTTTGTTTACTTACTAAACAAAGAGAAATGCTGCTGTCCTTTATTTAAGTTTTTCTTTTGGCAGTGAGCACTGAATATGCTAACCAACATCTGATATACAGCTTACTAACTTCTGTAGTATTTCTTGGAGAGGATCCATTTTTCCTGTCTGGCATTATTGTCAGGAGATTTACCTCAGACTCTCTATTTTTTGTAGTTTTATCTGAAGCAGATAATACATTGTGCTCTACTTCTATTCTCCTGAAAAAAAAAAAAAAACAAAAAAAACCCACCATTGGCACTGTCAGTGAAATCAGTGAAATTTAATGGATTGTTCTATGATTTCATTATTCTTATATAGTGTACCATTCAGTTGCTGGCTTTAATCAAATACCCAAGGCAATTATAATACACATTTGAAATTACTCTGAAAATAAAGATTAGCCTTTATATGAATAATTTACATCAAATATTACACATACACACAAATGCGCTCTGCCCATAGCTCTGTTACGTTGCCTCTTTGTGAGTTTTTTCTACCTCTACAAGGCCGGTGTAAATTGTTAATACATAAGAGTGTATTGCAGAATATGTGACGGAGGAAAAAAATGCACACATCTTCTGCTGCTTTTAATGGATGCATTAATAGTATTTAAAATGCAGTAAAGAATTCACTTCCTTGAACTGATGTGAGTGGTCATATAATTTTGTCACTGAAAGTTCATATTACATTTGTCTTAAAGTGTGATGTGCATTAATTTGTTTAATCTAAGAATTCAGAAACATTAAACGTTATCATATATGTGCTACCTTACTGGAAAGGATGTTAACGTTTTCTCTACTTAAGTGTTCAGAAAACAGAGCACAGTAAGACCTCAACTTAATGTGATTTGTCAGCAAAAAGGTTGGTTCAAAATACACATTTTTGTTCATGTTAAAAAAAAAAAAACAGCACTCTATGGAAAAGTTCTCCCTTTCAACAAAGAGGGCCTTACCTCCAGAACTTTAAACATGGCACAGAAAATTCACATTGTGACTCCCATGAAAATTTGGCTAAAGTGTTGAAAATAAAAGGTTCTGAGAAATAAAAAAAACAATAATAAAGCTGCACATGTTCTGTGCAGTCTTGCTTTTGGTGATTCATCTCTGAGGTTTCCACCTGGACTGAGCTGGCTTTATATCAGGGCTCACACTACAACTTCTGCCAGTTGATGCTGATGGCAGAGTAACATTGGTACAGCACTGGGGAAAAACAGGACATGGCTGACACAACAGATGAAATTCAGTATAGCAAGCAGGTGATGTAGGAATCGGAGTCTAAATCTGGTAAGAAGAGTAAAGAAGTTTATACAGTTCCCCAATTCCAAAACATGTCTTAAACTACTTTAAAAGCCAAACAAATGAAAGGACTTCATTCTTTGTACACTTGAATCTGTAGCCTTTGTTTTTAAGAATCTTAGTAGTCCACATAATGCTGCTGGGATACAAAGTAGCCCTGACCTGGTTATCAAGCACAAACATTTCTTTACTGTCTTCAAGTAAAACAGAAGTTGATTAAACAAAGAATTGCTGCCATTCTGTTTCTCACTTAAATCCTCTTTTTAGCTATTATATGTTTTCATCTTTTCCTTAGTATTTTTTAAAACCCAGTTTACCCTTAAAAAATCTGCCACATTACAGGATGCTACTTCAAAGTGTCATGAAAGTCTTTCAGCCTAACATTTTAAAATGTAAATATTTTTGCAGCTTTCCCATTACTATAGGTTTGGGGTTTTTTAGTGTTACTGCTGCAAAACTGAATTTTCAAGTTGTCCTATTAATCATCACAAATACGTTTTTAGACAACAGCACTGATAGCTGAAAAAATCTCTCCGTCTCTGCAGGGTTCTGAACATACAAACTGTCATATTTTTCTGTGGATGTTTCTTCTCATTTTTTTCCTTCACAAAAGCTTCCATTTGAACTTGGCAGAGATATGAAGCTGCACTTCTGAAGTAGCCATTTGGCATCTGGTTGCTACTTGCTGCATGTCTTCCTTACTGCCTCATGACTACCCCTGTTATCCTTTCCCCTTATCGTGAAATGGATGATGCAGGGTTATAGTTGTAGCATTTAAATGGAAATAGATCTCCGTAAGGGAGAACCACTGCAAGAGGCATACTGTAACTTAAGTACCTACATTTTAGAACAAACTAGAACCATTTAGCTTGGTGAAGGCAGCCTCAAGGTCTCACAAACTCAAGCCCTAGAATTATGGAAACAACTTCAAGAAAAAAGTCCATGTATTCTTCCCTACTCTTTTGTGGTAAACTGCTTCAATAATAATAATATACACCAAGGTATCACAAGCTTTTCCATTCCATTTCAAAAAGCGATAGTCTTAAACCTCTAAACTCATTTTCTCAACGTTAATAGCAACCTTAGCAATGCCAAAGTAGAATAAATCCCCAACTGCCCAGAATGTGTGACAGTCAGAGTTGTCAATCTGTTGATGTAAGCATATGAGGTCAGCATTAATACTTTGTATTAGTGTTGAATCTCTACTAGAAAAAAAATCAATTTCAGCAGTGTTCTCTGCTAAGTTATTTATGGCTGCAAGCAAAAGATGATTTGAAAATAAAAATCTCCATAGAAACTGACGATGGACAAGACCTAAGAGAGGCCAAAAAGAGATTCTCAACTCAATCTCTAACAAGAAGATAAATTTGAAAATTCCCATTTGACAGAATTAAAGAAAAAAAGCCTTAAGCTGTAACTGCGTTCATTGTATTACTAGTAGTTTTACATCTAAAAATAAAGGAGGATTTTCCTAAAAGACTTCTCAAAGATAAACAACAGAACATGTTAAATCCATCAATATTTCCAAACATATTTAAACCAGATGGACCATTTCATATAGAATCAGCATTCAGAGCATGTGGCCTTAGATTTTTTTTAACTCAGAACTCTGCAGCTTAGAGGTAGATTTAATGTAGTGTTGAATAATAGTTTCAGATATGTGACCTCTGCAGATAGCAGCTGAGAAGTTGTGGGTTTTCTTTCATAAATGTTCTCTGTTCTCAAATCCTCTACTGTTCTCAGTGGACAACAAAATTAGCAGCAGAAAGCAAGGAAATAAGCACTAAGACATCCTAATTTCTCAGGTGGCTAAACTAAAACCATATAAGCAAAGAGACCCAGACGAGAAATCAATCTCATAGCCTAGGAAAAAGAAAGAGTGCTGATGCAAAGATTGCTTAAAACTTTGTCCATATGCAGCCACCAACTCCAATCTCTCCTTTCAACAGGCCATTCAGCTGATGATGTATAATAACTGCAATATAATGCATTATAAATACAGGATAATTCAGGTTGGAAGGGACCTCAGGAGGCCTTTAGACCAAACTCAAAGCACTTCACCTGTAAGATCAGATCAGACTAATTTCTCGGGGCTTTAACAAGTCTGGTCTTGAACATATTAAGGAATGGAGATTGTACAACCTTTTCATGTGGCCTTCTTCACTGCTGATTGTCCTCAGGGAGAAAAAACTTTTCCTTATATCCTACTGGAACATCCTTTTCCAGGTCACAGAATCGCTGATGTTGGAAGAAATGCCTCTGGAGATCATCTAATCCAATGCTCTTGCTCAAAACATAGTTGGTTTCTTTCCCAGTGAACAGTAATACCAGCTGTGTGTCACCTCTGGTTGTTATCTTCCAGAAATCCCCTTGACTGCTCATACTCCATCACGTTGCTCCTCTAGCAGATATCAGGGAGGCTTGAGTCTTCCATGAGCACCAGCATCTGTGATCCCAAGACTTCCTTGAATCATTTAAAGAGGTTTATCACACTTCATCCTGACACAGTAGTCTGTAACAATTTCCCCTGCTGCTCTGTTGCCCTCGCTCACCTCTTCTTAGATCCTGACCCACAAGTGCTCACCAGATCGTCATCCTTCCCATCAAAGAGCTCCATGCATCTGAGCTGCTTCTTCACATAGAGGGCAGCTTCCTCCTCTTTTTCCCTGCCTGTTTCCCCTACTGAGCTGCTACCTGTCCGCTGCAGCCTGCTGTGTCAGACATTCTCCATTGGCCCCTAACCAACCACAGGCTGTTAGCTGACCCTCCTCTTGCAGTTGGGAATTCAGTCTCTGCAGGGTCTCTGTGAAGACCCCATCAATCTCTTTTTCACATTCCCTGGAGCTGCTTAATGAGTTCACTTCTTCCTGAACATCCTTAACCTAATGATAGCTTCTCAGCCCTCACACACCTCCTACAGCCAAGGAAACCCTCACCATCTGCCTGGGCACTCCCTCCACCTTCACAGGCTCTGGGAGCTGCATCCTCTCTCCAGATCCACTCTGGGCTCAGACCTCCCACGTGCTGCTCCAGTAAGTGTTGAGGATGGTTCTCTGCTGGGGTCCACCACCACTTCTATGCCAAATGCAGCAGTTTCTGACCCCTTTCCATGCATATTTCTGCACAAAATAATGAATCCGCTAGCTGCTCCAGGGAGCTGGCCCCTGGGCTGGGAGGCAGTACAGGTTTCTCCCTAGCACCAGCTGAATGGGGCTTCTCACTGCCTCTTCAGAAGTCAGCCGAAGACAGAAGGTTAAAGTACTGTTTGATCAGCAATAGCTGATGGTCAGTATTAGAAACTGCAACTTTGCTAATAGAAGCAAAGGCATCTAGAAGCTGTGCACCAGCAGCTGCACCAGTAGACACCAGAAGCACCAGCACGCACTCTGTGGCTCCCAGAAGATGTGGAAGCAGAGTCCACAAACTGCTACACAAACCATCATATATGCTAGTGACATCTGTTTGCACCGCTGGTTTACTGAATAAGCCTACAACTAGGGATGACTAAAAGATGATCAAAATGCTCAAGTTTTCATCAAAATGAACAATGTTGTAAAAAGTAAAATCTTTGGTGGAAACACTGCAATTTTTCAGTATTTCAAGATCTACAGGCAATATTCTTTTATCTTTCTAGCTCCACTGTATTTTGACTTCACTTTCAGGTCAAACATTTATGTGAATAAAATAGTTAATGTTAATGATTTTATTCAATAGGATTATTAGGTATTTTCTCATCAATAAAATGTGCAGAAACCTTGTAAAAAATGAACTTTATGGTACTGACCTTTTGACATATCTTAATTGAATCTTTTATTACTGTTTCTATTTTGTGAATATTTTAACTGTTTGGCTTGACTCTGGACAAAAGGAAATCTTCAAACACTGAACTTTCCTTTTGATCTCTATATTACAGAACATAGATCATCTTCCCAAAAGTACATAACTTGGTGTAAAGGAAAGAAAATACAAAGAGTATTATCAGAGGCCAGAAAGTCTCCAGAAAAATAATATCACAAAACAACAAGTTGGTCCATATACCCAAGTTGATAACTGCATTACACAATAAGTAAGCACATGCGATGTATGGACCCAGTTAGTATCCCTTTCAGCAGGTGAGTAACATTTTTTTTAGTTACAAGATAATATCTTTCATAAATATGGTAAACTATTTTGGTTAACTACTTCGGAATGGATGGTAAGAATGCAGGGTTTTTTCATGCTGAAGGAAATGTATTCAGAGCATGGATAGACAGGGAAGTACATAAGGGCTAATCTGGAATTGGTAAAAAAAGAGATTTTGAAACAAACTACATTTGTGCACCTTTGTCACTTTAGAAAGATACATTGAACATTCCACCAATGGTATTTTCAATGACAATGTGTTCTCAGACTTATCTCAAAAATTTCTGCCGTACGTTCTCTTGTATATCCCAAATCGGGTTACCTACCGCAAACTAAAAACCTAAACTATAGCAGGAAATTTGTTCTTCTCAGATAGCCTGTGCTGAAATAACATTTCTATACCTTAAAAAAAATCCCAAATGACAAAAAGTGCATTCACATCAGGTAATTTACATCATAAAGGCTATATCATTTAAGCATTGTTATTGTCTCCAAAGGCTTTCAATTCCACCTTCCTAAAATTCTGCTGAAATGACTTTTTTTTCCCCTAATGTATATTGCCATTCCTTTTCAGATGTTTCACACTGATAGTGAAGGTTTCAGTATGATTTTGCTACAGGTGTTTCTCACACTATTGTCAGATTTTTGCACAAGGAGTTAGAAACAGATCTGTAAAAATGCCAGCTGTATTTTTCTAAAACCAGTTTTGTTTTTTCCTGCATCCACTGCCACAAGTCTACATATAGCCTTTAACATGGGGCTTTTATATTCATATTTTCTTCCCTATGTTCCTTTTATCCTTCACAAGAAGAGTTAAATGTCAGGTGTTATAATAAAGCAGTGTGTAAAAATTATTCTCTTTTTTCTGGTTGCACTTATAAATTGATGCCCTCTTCATTTCATACTGGTATACTTAGCTCCTAAGTAATGATATCCTTTACGAGACTCAGATGAGATATCTCAGCTCTTTGACTTGTATAGTAATGACACACATATGGCCAGATTTTAGCAAATGTGACATATAAGATTGTTAACAACAGGACTGTAGTATTTAATGCCAAGTATTTCACTAGATAGCTTTGCATATGTCCTGATTTGAGGTAAAACAGGACCAATTTCGTTCAGTAACTTTGCTTCTTAGCTGGGCCTCTTCTAACTACTGAAATTAACAGCATATTGTACAGAAAATGTTCCCTCTCAGAGTGATAAGACCTATGTCTATAGCTGATGCCCAGGCATGGTACGCAGAGAGGCTCTTGCTTACACTTATTGTTATAACACCCAAGGGCACATAACTTTGTAATTTACCCCATTGGAGGGTTGGAAGCAGAAAAACACAGTGGGGTCCCACCTGCGGGGAGAAGTGGACAGGAGAGGTGACCCAAAACTGACCAAGAGGGTATTCCATCCCATCTGTCTCATGCTGAGTATAAAAGCTGAGGGATCAAAGGGTCAGCCCTTTCTTCAATGGTCGGTGTCCAAGGAGGACTCTGTTCATCTGCCTTTGATCCCAACCCTGAATGCAGATCCAGAATCCAGTTCCTGTCCACCCCTGAGTCCAGTCCAGGACTTCCCCGGTGCGAGCCAGTGGTGAGATTGTCATCCTGGGAGCTTGATACAGTTTTGTATATATTTCATCGTTTTTATTTTATTATTAATATTTCATTAAAGTAGTTTGTTCCTTCTAAACTCATAAGTCTCTTTTTTCCTTCTCTGCCTCTCTCTTTGAAGAGGGGTAGAGGGGAGCATCTGTCGGTCCCATCTGGGGCCCCCCTCGTCCCCAGTAGCCAATTCGGCCTAAACCACGACAGCACACAACTGAACAGGTAAGTTTAATTTGTTAAATGGAACAGCATAAGCAGTATTTTTTCTTCTATTAATGGAAATGTTTACTACACATGGAATAATTGTGCTATATTCATGCAATAAAGGCTGCAGAAATTGGGCCACTGACACTCTCTAAAGTGTTATGATATTTCACTATTATAAATCATAATTCAAGTCCACCAAATTCAGTTGCATTATACACGTAAACAAGAGTTGAAACAGGCTTTTAATATATAGGAGCTTCTACGCCCATAGTTAAGTAAAAACTTGACAATTGATTTAACATCAATTGTCTTTGTGCACATGAATTATACCTTTTCTTTTCCCCCATGAAGCATGGCATAGATTTATAAGTCTACAGAGATCACTTCATGCACTCTAGCTCTGACCCCAGTGTCCTTATATTTCGTAAACTTTTGAGACTGAAGCAGAAGTGAGTCTTAATGTACCATTTTTCTTCTACTTTCATAAATATAAGAAAAGTTCTGTGATTTTCCTATATATTATGCTCAAGCTCTGAGCTAGGATTGAATCAGAGTGATTTCCCTAGTCAGAGATACATATGTGACAACTTTAATCTCTGTTTAATGACATAAATAGCTTATCTTTAGTTCTTCTGAAAATACTCGAGATAGTTATCCTATACATAAATGATCTATTTCAACTGTTCTTTCCATATACCTACAAGACACATTTCTATTACAGCTAACAAGTTTCAGTTACAGATGCCATTGTATCAGATACTGTATGTACCAAGAGCAAAAGAAAGGTCCATGTCCCACAAAATTTAGCATTTAAACATAAAGCAAGAGGCAATGTGAGCATGTGAAATGACAGCAACTTATACAGAAAGAGTAGACCAGCAAGACAAGCTTTGGCCACTTTTTCTAGCAGTGTAGAACATTTCACAGGTTTTTGTACACACCAGAAAAATTTTTGATGAGATGGGCTAGTCTACTGTGACAGACTAGGAATGAGGGACATGTTTTAAAAGCAATAAAAGGAGACATTCTAATGTTCTAGCTAGCTGGGATCTAATATTCTTCCCTCATTTTGGCAGCTAAGTTGAAAAGTTTTGTCAAAAACTTTACCATTTTCAACTTGCAGACCTAAGCTTGGGGTAGCAGATGCTGGTCAGTGAAGAGACAAATAAATGTGTATGCATTTGCGTTGGGGAGGGTCACTGACACCCTCTTCTCCTCATCAACAACTTAAGACTGCTTGCCTACCCCAAGGGCAAAGGTGTTTTGTAACTGTTTTTTGAGATGAAGTTGTAATCACTGTAGTTTAGCACTTTGAAGGCCCAATTCTGTTCTCGTGCAGATTAATCCAAGACCTAAAGATAACAACTAATATAAGCAGCTACTAGTGATCTTCATTTAGCAAAGTTAGTTGTAGGTTTAACTTGTAATGATATCCATACTAAGGTCCTGAATTTTGCCCAGATAATTTTACATACACTGGTATAAACTCTGATTACTGATAAGGTAATTATATTTTATCAAACTTTTAATATAATTTTAAATTTAATTTTAATATTTTAAATTTTGTTGCCTAGAAGTTTAGTATGACCATTAAGTTATACAAAATAATCATGTGTTTATAATCACCCTTTAGCTACAGCTAAGTTATTATTTCATTCAGAGTATTTTATTCATATCCTTTTTTCTTTTTTTTTTTTTTTTAATATTTATGGCAGGAGCACCCCCTCCTCCCTCCTGCAGGTCTAACAGCGCAGTTCAAGGGCATGGTGGCTCATTTGGTGGGAAGCTTATGAGCAGCTAGTCGCGCATGCCAACAACCCCCAACCACGTACCCCAGATAGCCAAGCCCTGGAGACTGCCTCAGCCAACGAGCCTACCTCAGAGACCCCTCAACCAATGAAAGCTATGTGACCACGACCAATAGATGACCACGGTTCAGATCTGACCAGGCTATAAAATGGGGTGCCTGCCAGAGGTAGACTGATTCTTCTTAGAGCAGTGGGTCTGTGATTGGAAGCCCTCCCTTTGGATTAGGATATTGCCCAAAGTAACTTCCCTGGGGACTGAGTGTTCCTATTACCTGAGTGGTTTGCACATTTTGAATGATTATTCTAAGCTTAGATTTAGTTCACACTATGTAGTATTAGTTCCCAACTGACATCCTGAACCTGTAGAAAGTTATGGCTGCCAGAGTGTTTGTAGTCTAAGATTCCTGTTAAATTTTACCATTCTAACTTTTTTGTGACACCATTAATACTGATTTTTGGAACATCTTTTGTTGGTCTTACACTTCTGTGACAATATTGCACACAGTTAATTTGGAAAAAAGTTTAATGAATTTCACTGTATAAATTCACCTTCGTATACAGCTTTTATATAAATCTTTTCTTTATTTGAAGTTAAACCAGAGAAAAAGGAAAAAATAGTCCATTTTAATTTTTAATTTGCAATGTTAATCCCAAAGTCTTTTGAACAACTTGTGCTGTAGGTTTTTGGAATTATAAATGGAATGTTCAAGGAAATGATCCATTGCCAAAGTTGTTAATAGGGTCCAACAGCATAACTTTTTTACCAGAAATGCAATAATAATACTCCCAAAACCTTCTTTTGCCAAATTTAAGATGGGTGCACTCTGTTAGGAGATCTACCAGGACAATTTCTGGGAAGTTGAAGATTTGCCTAGACAACACCCTACAAAAAGACATGAAAATAAAGAACTCAACAAATAACAAAAAAACCCTTCCCTAAAAATAGCAAGCAAAATAAAAAAATGTCAATCACAATAAAATTGGAAGAGAACAAAACTCTGCAAGCCCACAGCACAGAACTGAAGAGTTCAACATGTTTTTTCCCTTAAAGATCACAGAAAGAAATATTCACTGCATAATCTATGCTTGTTTTAGGAAGCCCATAGTGTTCAGTGGGGCACAACTGGTGGCCCGTGGATCAGATCCAGACATAGAAGACTTCTCTCCCATCAGCACAGTCCCTTCTCTTCAGGAAAGACAGAGAGTAGATGCCCATGACATTCATTGAAAAGTTGCCTCCTGCATACAGCCTAGTTCTAGTGCCTGAGAAGCAACAAGTGCAGGCACCTCACTGCCTTCAGATGGCCCTAATAACCAAGGGAGGGATGGTGGGGTTAGATGAAGTATCATTACTGGGATATGGTTTTGCAGAAATTGGACCTCTCGGGTCTATCTACATCTCTTTATGTTTGTTTGTTTGAAGCATTTCTGAAGCTGTAACTTCATCCAGACTGTTGTACTGCAGCTTCATGGTCAGAAATGCTAGAGAGCAAACATGAGTGTTACAAGCAAGAAGATGTCTTCCGAACTTTCAAATTACATGCATTTATGTCTTGACTTCAAAGTTAGGTTTTGAAATAAGTGAACTGGTCTAAAATCTAGCAAGTTGCAGTTACAAGGAATCCCCTTTTGCAAATTTATAATTTGCTGTGAATAAGGTACACTCAGAGATGCTAGGTAGGGTCTTCAACCTGTTGTTCACCTCAAGAAATGCATAGTGAGAATCACAATGTTTCATACCCATAGGAAACATCCCTTATGAGTAGAAAATTCTCAAACATCACAAAAATTGTATTTATTATTTATCTACATTTTCTGTTTGTGTCAGAGAAAGAATCCAGTGCTTCTCCTCCTCCTTCCCTTTCCAACTTTCCCATAAAATAACCTATTTTTCATCACAGAGCCAAATTGTCATATGCACAGCTCAGAAAAGGAAACAGTCAAATAAAAATGCACACTGAACTCTTAGCAGCCTGGAGTGATTGAGAACTGTATTTTCTGGATTAGCTGTAACTGACTTTTAAACAAACAAAAAAAAACCCAACAAAACAAAACTGCTTGAGGTGTCAAGTAGACTGGTGAAATAAAGCTATAGGAAACATTACCTTTCCTTAACCCTCCAAATGTTGCTACTTCTATGTCTAGTTCTCTTTTTCATGATAACGGCTTTAAATCATATACTTCTAACACCTTCCTAATTTTCTGCTTTTTTCTTCTTAATTTCCTAAAGTTAAAGCTGGTTTTGATCATATCCATCTGGTTTATCTAATTATAACTGATTGGAATTATCTTCCCCATGGCTTTGCTCAGTCTATATATTACTTTGCCTCCAGGAATCTGCAATCTAGTATCATCACCTTCCTTCTTTCTCAGTTTGTTGGTTTGTCTTTTTTTTTTTTTTTTTTTTTTTTTTAAATTAGCTGATAAAATGGTTTTATGATATTTTCTTATCATCTGACAACTGAAGTTGGCTTTATCATACCTCTTGCTGAGTTCGCACACAAATGGCATCTTTACAGGCAACAAGGAATGTAAATACATTTCTTAAGCACTCAAATCTCTTGCATACTAAAGCAAACAGAACATTGTGGGTTTGTTTGTTTTCTAAGTGAATGAAACATCTATAAAAATGACAGCAAGTACCTGGAGCAGATTTGTATAATTATGGCTTGAATGTCAGACAATAATGTAATCTATAGTACTTAAATAAGGGAAAGAAATTCATTGACGTCAATGAACTTTGAATTAGGTTCAGACTGTTTACTTGTTTTGTCTTCTCTGGTACCTAAGAAAGTACTTTTCCTTATTCAAAGCAATAAGATCTTTCCTTCATAGGCTCCAATTCTGCATACAGTTAGCATAAAGACTCGGCATCTCATGGCAGTTCTGAAACCATGATATTATACTGATTTCTGATGCACCTGAAAGTAGACTGCATGAACACAAGGATTTGTGCTGCAGATCACCTGCTTGCAAAGATAATTTTTTTTCAACTGACCAGTGTGTTGCATGATGGCTTTCCCGACGAAGTTATCTATCATACATAAGTGCCCCAGATCATCATAAGTAGCAAATTTAAGTAAAGTGTTTGTGACAAAAGTAGCTTGCCTTTTAGAAATACTAAGTACCCACCTTCTCAAAATCATGGTAGTTTTAAAATTGCTTACAATTTTGTCACCAAAACCCCACAAACAAACCAATGAACAAAGCAATAAAATCCATTAATTTAGACTGAGAAGTTACTATATATTTCTGCAAGAGACAGAATGCATGTCTCAAATATTAATTGGTGTTCACCATTTACCTATTTTCATAAATGATAAGCAAAGATCCATCAGCTGAATATAAAAAGGGACATGTATATGTATTGCCATTAGACATGGAAACAACCTGTATAGAGTCTTGAAGGCATAACTCATATTTTATGGAGCATATCATTGCATTTGGTTGTTTACAAGACACAGAATGGCATGACAAATGAGGTGTGACACAGCAAGTCAACTCTTCTATTTCTGGATCTGCTGCTTTGGATTATGTCTAAAGAAAACATATATCCATAGGAATGGAATGATAAAATATTCAATGCATTTGAAATGTCAAGGGTTGTGGCAGTTCAGCTAGAGTTAAAGTGAGATGGAGGGAAGTTTGGCTTTCCAGCCACAGAACAGATCTTAGCTAGTTCTTCATTGTAGAATCTTCATTCTTGTAGAATCAGTTTATATATCAACAACATATGGTAATATTAGAGCTAAGAGAAACTCAGTTCTTAAGTATTGAAATGGTATATTAAAGCAAAATAATATCACGAGCGACCAACTAGTTTTGGGTGTTTTAAATGTTCTGACAAACATTGTCTCTTACATTATTTTTTTTTTTAATTCTTACAAAAAACATGACATAAATTAATACTATCCCCAAAAAGGTTTCACATGAGTCCCTCTGATAATGGCATAAGATGCAAGATATTCAATTGAAATTATGACTACACTATTATAAAACCAGTTTGGAACTACCATCATGCTTTAAGAAATCTTAAGGTACCTTAGGATATCTCTACTATATTCCATTTGATCTGTGAATAGTAATCAGGCTTAAGGATTTCTTTCTCTGCTCCTTTATTTTCTTGTATTCATATAGCAAATACAGAACCTTTAGAAAAAAAAAAAAGAGTATCAAAGCACAACTATCCTTCTAATATAAAAATGCCACGTTTGAAAACTGTTATTTAGTTATTAAAAGTAGTTTAATCTCTTAGAAGCTTACTCTCTGCTACACTTCTATGAAAGCTGACTTGGAGTCCTTACTGTAGATTACAATACTTCTTTCATTATTAATAGTAGTAACTGTTATGATTTAACCCCAGCCAGCAACTAGGACCATGCAGCTGTTCAGTCACTCCCCCCTCGGTGGGATGGGGGAGAGAATCAGAAAGGTAAAAGTGAGAAAAAGCTCATGGTTTGAGGTAAACCGACCTGGTCTAGTGGGAGGCGTCCCTGCCTATGGCAGGGGCGTTGGAACATGATGATCTTCAACATCCCTTCCAACCTAAACCGTTCTATGATAAAGACAGTTTAATAAGTAAAGCAAAAGCCACACAGCAAGCAAAGCAAAACAAGGAATTCATCCACCACTTCCCATCAGCAGTCGTGTTTAGCCATCTCCAGGAAAGCAGGGCCCCATCACATGTAACGGTTACTTGGGAAGACAAATACCATCACTCCAAACATCCCCCCCTTCCTCCTTCCCCCAGCTTTATATACTGAGCATGACGTCTTACGGCATGGAATATTCCTTTGGTCAGTTGGGATCAGCTGTCCTGGCTGTGTTCCCTTCCACCTTCTTGTGCATTCCCAGCCTACTCACTGGCAGGGCAGTATGAAGAGTAGAAAAAGTCTTGACTGCCTAGAAACAACCAAAACCATCAGTGTTTTACCAATGCTATTTTCATCCCAAATCTAAAACACAGCACTATACCAGTTGTTAGTAAGAAAGTCAACTCTATCCCAATTGAAACCACAGCAACATCTTGGGAAGTGCTTAACCAAAATAATATTCAGTGAGTCAGAGGTGTTCTGTTGAGAAGTCTTGAGTCAAGAGTCTGGCAATAAAAACTTGAAAATGGATCTCCCAGTTTTGCATATAAGTCTCCTGCTTTTTGGGGAAGATAGGAACAAACACACCTGTATGGTTCCCCCATAAGGTCCAAAGTGGTTTTAGTTTTCTGTGTTTGTTTGGTTTTGTTTTGAGAATAAGGCCAGACTTGCAAGACATCTCAGGGGAAAGTCAGATACATGTCAAAACTTTGGTTGTTTTTATCTCTTCAACAGAAATGCAGACTTTGACAAGAACAGCAATCTTATCACTCCACTTCCAAAATGTGAAAATTAGTTACAGAGAAGATGGAGATTCCCTTTCTACAAGAATGGACAGTGACAAGGCAATAGACACAAGTTGATTCAGGGGAAATTCTGTTTGCATATAAGAAAAAAAACCGAACCACAGTCTTAATCATGAGAACAATTAAACATTGGGATGGGTAGCCCAGAGGAGTGATGCAGTCTTCCCTGCTGGAAATATTCAAGACTTGGCTTGGCAGGTCCCTGGTTAACCTAATCTAAGGTCCTGCTTTCAATGGAAGGTTACGTTAGTTGATCTCCAGAGGTCCCTTCCAGCCTAAACCTCCCTGTGATGTTGAGAGGCAACATTTGCTATCATTCAGGTTAGCTAAGTTCTTCGTACTGGTGGTTTCTGTTTTGATGTTTCAATAACTGCTAAACTTCCATGGCTACACGAATATTCTAGAGTAATATAGAAGACAAGCCTGTTTTAAGGCAGCATCAACTGTACCTGTTACCAAACTGATGATCAGAAGCATCATGGCTTAATCTTAATAACCTTACTTGACCAATGCCTTACAAACATTAGTGTAAGGAAGCTGTTATATTCCTTGTGCCTAACTTAAAGCTTTCTCACTGCACTTTCAGCTTATTACTTCTTTTCCAAGAAACTATGGGCATAAATATTGTTTTCTAAATCAGTTTTGAACATATTTTATAATATCCTCCCTCTGTCTCTTCTTCAAGCTAAGCAACCCCTTCATTCTGCCTTTCCTGATGGGTGCTGGAGCTACATGTTTAAAATAGAAGAGCTCAGAAGTCTCTTTACGGACACATAAAAGCCAGTGCTTAGTGCTTCCGTCCCTCCCCACCCCTTCATTGAAATCACTGGGAATTAAGCATATAAGTACTGCTGTGGAATTCTGCCCTAAATTCAGTAATTGTGCAATGCAATGATTGGATTTCTTTGTTAACTCACCCTTTTGTCTTTGATGTTAGAACCTTGCAAAGGGATGTTTTCCTGTAGCAGAATTTGCTTGTTAGTTTTATCTGTATATAATGTAGACAGTCAAAAGTGGTTTATAAAGGCTGTGGATTCTGAAATAACTATGAACTTTTTAATGATAGGGAAACAAAGGGAAACTTTAATGAAATATTGCTTGAGTTTTGTTTCAAAACTGTGGCCTTTTAAATAACCTGTACACAAGTTTATCTCCTTTTCCATTCTTTTTTTTTGCTCGGGATTGGGAATAAGTGGGGAAAAGAAAAAACCCAGAACAACAGCTCATGATCATCCATATACGTATACGTTATCTAATGTAGTGTTAGCAAGCCCAGGATAGAAATATTGCATTAAAGTACTAAGGGTTGCAAATGAGTTAATGAGCTGTAGAAATGACCCTGAAATCAGAGTCCAAATGTAAATCCTTGTGGGATATTCATAGCTTTAAGCTCAATAACTATTAAAATTATTTTAAGTATTTTAGCCTATCACTAATTCTAACCTTTTCTGATTTTTTTACTGTGCCATGCAGAAAGGTATGGAAAATATGACCTAGATTGAACAGTGCAAAGAGAAAGAACACACAAGGGACACACTGATGTTAGCATCCTAACTGGAAAACGAAACAGTTAATCAGAGAAGAAACATATTTTCCTTCCATAATACAGAAATTGCTCTAAGTATACATGGTAATGTCATCAATCCCTGTCTCTTCCATGGAGAAAAAATTATTGGCTTATAGTGTTCAAAAATGTTGATGTTTTTCCTTACTCAAGAGCAACATAAGGACATATCTATTAATTTTATTACAGATCAGAAATGGAGGCAGCACAAAGCAGCCATTTCAATAAGATTAAAGGTCTGAGTTAAACTGACAAGAGACACGAAAAGCAGTTCAAAATTACACTGAATATTCCCATATACCAATGTAAAATGAAAAAAAATCAACCCACACAACTATTCTTCATTTTTTGCTTTTGTAAACTAACAAAAACTGCTTGCACTATATAAACAATATTCTTGTTTATGGAGGATTACAAAAATCCTTTAAAAATGTGGCAAACATAAAAAAAGACCATTTATTAAAATGTAGACAGCTGCTAGATATTATTTGTAGTGTGTTTATCAAACTGGTAACCCACATATATTTGCCATCAATTAGGAGAACACTCTTGCAGCTTATTTATAGAAAAATGATCAAATATATCTGTGTCTCAGCACATAGCTTGTCCTGTGGCAAGATAATTATTCTGGGCATCAATTCCTGCAAACTGATGAATATCTGATGTAAGTTGATGCAGATTTGAGTGAAACTTGACAATATTAATGGATAAGAGAAAATATTTTCCTCTTAACAATACATTAACAATAGGTGGGAGACTATTTTCCTATTGCCAGTTGTGACACAGCAGAATATACCAGTACTATATTATTAAAACTGGAGCCTGTGGTCTATACACAGCAGAAGATTAAGTCAGAGTAATAGCTGCAGATCAAATCAGGATAATCATTCCCAGCTGACTGTTTTGCATCTCTTCTAGGATTGTTGCTGTAGGTCAAAATCCTGAAGCAATTACAGTAAAAAGAGTAAAAACAACAAAGTCTTTTAAAGTAGGTGGAAAGAAAAGATAATAATTAAAAAAAAAAAAACAAAAACAAAAAAACAAAACCCACTTACATGATCTATCTCGGCTGCATGATGGCAAATGCTCAAATGTGTAGCTTGTCAATACTTCTCTTCTGCAGTGTGCTGTGCAGTCCTAATAATATTACTTTATAGCCTGCTCTAACTGAGATTTCTGTAAAAAGCAAATGAGCATTAGATGACATTCTTTAGTTCTGATAAGCTAATTCTCAGTTTGACCATTACACATAAGCCATCACCCTCTTTTCATCCCTCTGCCCCTCACTCCTTGTTTCTCAGACCAAGATTTTAACTTATTTTCTTCCCTTAAAAGCAGAGCACACTGAATGAGCAACAAAAGATTACAAACGAGCATAAAAAACATAGCAGTATATTCTTGAAATTCCCATATTAATACATCAGAAAACTCTAAAGCAACATTTGTCAACTGATGGTATGGGTAAGTGATATCATACAAAATGTTTTTGCAATAAGATGGCAGGAATAATTCTTGAAGGTGTGCTGTATCTTACTTTCATGAAAACAGGTCAGCATTCAAAAGTTGGGGAACAGTTTTGATGATAATCATGGTTCAGTGCTTATAAAGTAATACTTTCTTAACTGCTAAAGCTTATTATGTTATAAGCAGATAAAATCTAATGTTTTAAATTAAGAACCTTAGACAACTAGGTTCAATTTTAAATTCAGAGCATTAATTTTCAGTCACTACGAACATATTCCTCCTAAGGAGACCACATCACATCTAAGCTATTTGTGTAGAATTAGGATACCAGTCTGTATGTTTAATGTCTTCCAGAGGGGAAGCAGAAAATAGGGGACACAGGAAGGTCTCCAAAGAGATTGTTTTCCAAATCATCCAATCCACTGAGAAATATAGTAATCAGGATGGAAGAGTCTTGCTACACTCTTGAAATCATTCAAATATCATGCCTCCATTCAGCCATACAGATTACCCTTCCTAGGGTAATAATTTGAATAATGGAAAAAACACAATGTCATAGAAGCAAATGCAGAGCTGGAGAATATTAAGAGGCAGAAACTGACATTTGGCTAGAAAACAAGCAGTACTGAAACTCAGTAAGAAATGCCAGTGATGACTGTCAAGACTTGTAGGGAGGAATCCTTTCTGTAATTAGAGACAAATATATATATTCTGCATATCTCGGTAAGAGATGATGGCCAGATGCAAGCTCCAAAATGTCTCTGATTAGCCAGTGATGTTACAAGATTCACACTATTAAAAGAAAAAAAAAAGGCAGATTGTTCAAGTTGCTCTTCATGATCAGAAGGTGACAAGGGGCTAAGGAGAAAGAAAAAGGAAAATAAGGTAAACTGGAGCCAAATCAAATGACTTATTGGTCCAGCAGTTGTCCCCCCAGTGAAAAATTATGCTGTAGTTAGACATCCAGAAACCATAAAAAAAACCCTAACATAAAAAACCTGAAAAAATCCACATATTTAATACCCCTTAACACAGTTCCACAATCTCAATATACTAATCAAATCAATGATTGATTCTCCCTTCCCCAAGCTGAACATACTCTGTGACAGTAAGCTTTCTTGCTGACTCACTTCTGCTGCTCTTAATGTAGGCACAGAGGAAATGCAGCTGATCTCTGGATCTGGCTATCCTGTGATCCTGCAGGAACTGTTGCTTGGAGGTGGTGTGGTAGCAAGTTGCATGGAAAATGCTTCTTCCTCCTCTCTCAGATATCCTTACAGAGCAAAGATACACAGTGAGAATGAAACAGGAGTTCATCACCTGACAAAGACAATAAGAACACTCCCAAACTGATCATGCCTTTTAAGAAGTTTAGAGACAAGTACAGGAAACTTGGAAGGAGGGATAATAACTATGGTAGCTTTAATGAAAAAAAAAAAAACCAACCCAAAAAAACCCAAAACATAAACTGACCTAATTTTGTATCTTCTACTTATCTTCTGCTTTATGAATGATCATTTTTGATCAAAGGGTACAATAATTAGTAACTAATCACTAGTAAATCCAAATCACTGCTCATAAGAGCACTGGGTAAAGAATGCAAAAAGTATTCTGGTTTTCACTTGTCTTTCTATCCAAAAGCATTTTAATTTAAGGCCTCCAGCTTTGTTTTTAAATCCAAGATTTTACTTTTGAGTTGCATTTCCTAGTTTTGAACTCTCATGATGTGAAGTTTATTAGTGTGGTACATATACCATTAGTATATTATATGTAATTTTATTATATATGCAATATTAATATTGCATGTATATTACTCTGATATGTACGATATTGCTCAGTCATCTTCTTTAATCAGAGTAAGTTGTGGCTACATTTGTTCACTTTGTGTTATTTTATTGTAAAAGTAAATTATAACAAGTATACCTCCTGTAGTCCAGGTTTGCTACCCATCCCAGTTAGCTGATCACTTGGTAACTGAATGTACTACTTAAAAAAACCCCATGTCATTAAAGAAATTAAGCCACAAGAGAAAGAATATTGTCTTTGTTCATACATTTGAAATTGCTGGAAGTTACATGGAAATAACTAAATGTAGCTTTCAACCCAGCTGTCCCTCATCTTCTGCCATCCTGTTCCAGCATACTAAAATTTATGAAAGTCATTTTACGGTTTCACTTGGATTAGGTCTATAAATACCAGGAATTTACTTTACTTCATAGTATCTGAACTCACAACTACATGAAGATTCCTGGATGCTTCCTGATAGCTGGGGAGCTATCATGTGCAAAGCAAATTATTTGAATGATCAATCAGCATTGCATAGTGGTACAGTAGACATTGAATTTGTCACCTGAAATTCAAGAAAAAAGTAGTTATCTTTCTGAACAAAAAAATCCAGGTACAGAACAACAAAACATAGTTCCAGTCCAGAGGTTGCAAAAAAGGAAGGAAAAGACATAATACTACAACTTCTATAACCATAAGACACCCAGAACAAAATTATTTCCAAGGACAAAATTAATTACTGCATATTTTGTTGAAAACTACTGTTCTTCTAATTACTGATAGTAAATCTATTCTCAGTTTCTATCAAGATATGATATATTTTGTATTATGAAGCCCAACTCTAATTTCTGGAGTTTCTTCTAAAGTCTCATATCAGTCATACTGCATTTAATAATTTTTCCTTCTCTGCACTGATTGATATCTACCCTAAACTCTGCATAATGCACCATTACTAATAAAGAGGCCGCAACCTGGAACCAAAGAAATCTGTAGCATTCAACACAACAGAAGGGTGTGACATATATCGCACTGTGAGAATATTCATAAAACCTTATGTTGTCGTTTGGGCTGAGCTGGCCACTAAAACGAATGACAGATGCTCTCTAACTTCTCTCCTTAGTGAGAGAAGAATAAAAGAAACATGAGTTTATAAGAAACTAAACTACTTTAACAGAATAATAATGAAATAATAATAATAAGAGAAAGATAATATCAATGAGAAAATAATGAAATATATACACATATACAAAACCATATCAAGCTCTCAGGATGATGATCATGTCACTGGCTGAGCTGAACTCAGGAACTGGATTCAGGAATGCATGGGTTGGGATCAAAGGCAGATGAACAGACAGAGTCCTCCTCAGACATCGGCCATTGAAGAAAGGGCTGACCCTTTGATCCCTCAGCGTTTATACTGACCATGAGGCAGATGGGATGTAATACCCTGTTGGTCAGTTTCGGGTCACCTGTCCTGTCCACTCCACCCCGCAGGTGTGACTCCTCTAGACTTTTCTGCTTCTGACCCTCCAACGGGGCTTATAACAAACTTGGGTTCCCTTGGGTGTTATAGCAATAAGTATAAGCAAGAGCCTCTCTGCATACCATGCCTTGGCATAAATGATAAACTTAATCACTGATAAGACACAATGGGCACAAGTTGGAACATGGGCACAAGTTGGAACATAGGAAGTTCCGTTCCAACACACGGAAAAACTTCTTTACAGTTAGGGTGACAGAGCACTGGCACAGGCTGCCCAGGGAGGTTGTGGAGTCTCCTCCTCTGGAGATTTTCAAAACCCGCCTGGATGCAGTCCTGAGTAATGTGCTCTGGGCAATCCTGCTTTAGCAGGGGAGTTGGACTAGATGATCTCTAGAGGTCCCTTCCGACTCTCAAAATTCTGTGATTCTGTGAAGACTGATAGTCTTATACTCTGGAAGTGGACTACTGTCTTAAAAATACGCTATTAATTTCAGAGAGCTAGAGGAGGCTTAACTGAAAAATAAAATTACTGAACAGAAAATTGGTTCTGTTTTACCTCAAACCAGGACAAAAACTGCTCTATACAAATTTGTCAGAGTCTTTGCACTTCCCTGAGAATCCTAACATCAGGTAATGATCCTGTGAACTTGTGACAAAACACATCTTCATCAGCCTTTAAGAACAAGTACACTGCAAATGCATATTCCCAAGAATCCGCTCAGCAGTATTCCCTGGTCACATACAGCAGATGGACTAGTGTTTGACAGTCATTTTTGGTGTCTGGCAATCATTTCAGGTGTCAAACACAATGTTATAGTGTAAGAATGTCAGGCCAGTAGGTTCCAAGCTATTTAAAGCTGGTTTTTTTTCTTGCTTCCATCTATAGGCGTCAGTTTTCTCTTTCCTTTCTACTAGTTCAAACTAAAATCATCTCCATTACATTTTATTTTTCCTTTTTAGGTTTTATTGTGCTCAGAGAATATGGATTAGACAAGAAAACACAATGTCAAAATACCAACAGGTATCTGATTTCTTAGTGAATGTTAAAATAGAGCTTTCAAAGCTTTTAACTTTGTTCATCATCACTATAACTAAATTGCTATTTACTTATTTTTGAAGTTTCAATTTTTTCTTAAAGAACACTGATAAAGCAACATTCTGACCAAGTCTTCATTACACACAAACAGCAATAAGCAATACTGACCATAGAAAAGTATTATTATCTTACACTAACGAAAGCTTTTTCCCCACTGTGGTTTTACTCATCAGAATCAATCATTGATTTATTTTCATCACTGTCTTTAGAAATACAAGATACATGCAATTATTGACCCTGGACACCTAAAACAAAGAAAAAAAATCTTCTCGTGAGAAGCAATGCAAATGTCCCTATAATTTAGAAATCTTTAAAAAGATCAGGAGAAAACACATTTAATAAGTGAGGTGGTTTAATCGCTAGAGAGTTGGGTAGCTGAATGGTTTCTAGCCTGTTGAAACTTTAACAATCCCAACTAACATAATGAGAAACAAGATTGTCTCATGTTATATTCATGTTATTCTGTTTAATGAAAAAACTCATACATTAGAAAGGCATCTGCAAGACTGATACTACTCTTATTTTAGGCTTCTTGAATAGGCTTCAGGTAAAGAAACAATCACACACACACAAATAGGGCTTCTTTTTTCGTTATTTATTTTTCCAAATATTTGTGTGTAAATGCAGCACATACTGAAAAGACCAAAATGTAAAAAAAAATGTAACCTGAAATTGTTGATAAGTTATAAATGGTTTTAAAAAAATGAGAGGAAATTTCTGGATGTTATTCTAAAATAAATTTCTCAACAATAGTTTCCATCAACCATCTGCTGTTCCACATAATATTAAATATTTGGAAGCAAATCTATTTGCAAATACCATTTAAGGAATTAGACCCAAGACTTCCAGATACTTAATACATTCTAAAGTTGTTACAAATAAAATTAATGAGGTTCGGTTAAAGGTATATCAAATATGTTAGCTACTACTTCTGCAATCAGAAAAAGAAAAAGGTGCATTTCTTCTGAAGTAGTTTGTCTTCCTTCCCCAAGTCTCTTTCTCATTTGGTGTATGCTGAGCCTTAACAAAGGAACTATGGCCTGGTTAACAAAAAGAAGAGAACAAATTTTCTTTTAATAAAGAAGGTCATGCATAAGACTTTTCTACAACTGTTTTAGTAATGAGAATTTTTATAGTCCTTGCAAAACTAAACAATTTTGTGGATTTACTGTTCTTCTGAAGTGCCTGTTGCTTATGAAAATTAAAGCAATTTCCACTGGTAATAAAATTTACTATAAAAATACATTAGATGTCATTCATGTTTCAAGGGAAGAGCCAACATTTAAGTTCCAGCTCTGTCTTACGTAAACTTTCTTGCTCCTCCTCTGTGGCTTCAGATACCATGTAGTTTGCAACAAGAGCCTGACAAACAGAAGTACACTATCAATGTTACCTGTAACGGCAATATGTATAAGCTTTTATTCTTAACAACAACAAAAACCACCACCAACAACAAAACAACAGTTTCCCCAATTAATTTAAGAGCATTTTGAGCACCTGATGAAGGTGACATTCTATCTTGAGGTAACATTGGTGGGATTCAGTTGCCTGACTATTAGTATCCAAGTGCCTTTTTAGACACACTAAAGTAATGGAACATATTCACATTAGACTGAGAAGAACTATATTTTCAAGTAAAAATATCTTTTTTTCTTTAAAAAAAAAAAAAAAGATTGTATGAAATTCAGTAGCCTGAATTCAGATATCTCGCACCACTTCAGGATAACCTACTTGGTCTTCAGCTCTTCCAGAATGGTACAAGTTGTTTGTCATATAGGTCAGCCCATTTCAACGTCTCAGAAGTTTGTCACTAGAAGCCAATATCTCAGTGGTGGTTTTTTTTTTTAAATCTTCATGAAAATATATTTTTTGAAAATTTGCTGAAACAGACAAAAAGGAACCTTTAACTATTTGAAATATTAACTAGCCAAATATCAGACATTAACTGAAATGCATTTAATGAAAAAAAAAAAAAAGAGAGAGTATTAAATGGGTATAGATTTAGCATTTTCATTCCTTGCAGTTTTGATTATATATTAGCACCAGGAATAGGAAAAAAGAAAGTAAACTTTAGGCTATGCAATTCCAGTCATTCAAAACTGAGAAACTTTGGTCTAGCTATTCTATAGCATTCTCTCTGAGCCAATGGTTTTCCGAGGAAATCATAATATTGCTTCTTCCAAGTTGTACACATGAAAATAGAATTTTCTGTTATTATTGCAGTACTTCCTTCTCATTATCTGTTTTTCTTGCTCGTTAACTTAAGAAATATCCCTTACAGCACCTGTCCACTTCCTTTACAGAGGGCTAGCTGTAGAATCCAACACACTTCAATTACCTCACTCTCCTACTTCTACCCGTATATTTTTTCACATCTTTCCCACTGTTTTCATGCAAGTAGAAGAGCTGCTGTGAGAATCCTGAATAAGTAAGGCTAATAAGGATGAAAAAACGTCCCTTTATGGCACTGAGTGGGGTGCAATAAAAGATTACAACATGTAAAACCAAAGTAAAGACTGGAGAAAAGCTGATGACATGGATTTGAAAAATGTATATTTAAGACTGACGGAGATTAGGACAGCTTTATCTTTACTGCAGCTTTATTAACTTCACTGAGGTTACATCAGGGACTCAGCTATTGTAACACAAAGAACCCACATTTATTGCTTTTTAAAGACTTGGGTTTTTTAAAAGTGTCATTATTTTTTAGCCTACTGTGACTGTTAGCTCTGAAAGAAGAATCCTTATGGGAATCTACCAATGATCCATCTACACAACACTGCTTCAGCATGAATCATTCCTAAACAGACAACTCACACTGCTGTCTAGAATTTAGTAGTTTCTTTTTCACCTTTGCTGCTATGTTCAAGTATCTAAATATGTAAAGTAATTTATCTTTTTATAACTTCATGAAAAACTCTTTTGCTGTTTTCTGACTCCCCACAATTTGTGAAAGAAAATGCTGATAACAAGATTACTGAAATCAAATACAATATTCCAGACACAACTGAAAATGAGCAATATAGATGAAGCATTAATACAAAACTCTCTGTTCTCTATTCCATTCTTCTGTTTAGGCTGACAATGAAAAGAAAGCTTCCTGCCAGTGGAAACACAGGATTCTTCCAAAGCCTTCCAACAGCAAGTAAATATAAACAACATCAACAAGGGCATCACCAGCAGAGATAAAGAAGTCATTATCCCACTCTACTTAGCACTTGTCAGGAAACCTGGAATACTGTGTTCAGTTTTGGTCCCTACTACAAAAAAAAAAAGATGTGGACGAGCTGGAGAGGGTCCAGAGAAGGGTCACAAAGATGATCAGAGGACTCGGAAGCCTGGCATGTGAGGAAAGGCTGAGAGAATTGGGTTTGTTCAGCCTTGAGAAAAGAAGACTTAGGGGAGACCTTATCACCATGTTCCAGTATTTAAAAGGTGGCTACAAAGAAGACGGAGACTCCCTTTTTACAAGTAGTCACATGGAAAAGACATGGGGTAATGGGTACAAGTTACTCAGGGGAAGATTCTGGTTGGACACAAGAGGAAACTTTTTCACAGTGAGGACAATCAGCCATCGGAATAATCTCCCCAGGGAAGTGGTGGATTCCCCAACACTTTTAAGTTTCAGGTGGACAGGGTGCTGGCCCATCTTGTCTGGACTGTGCTTTTGCCACGAAAGGTTAGACCAGATGATCCTCGAAGTCCTTTCCAACCTGGTATTCTATGATGCTATGAACTTCCCCACCACTTCAGAAACACAGCTTGATCACTTAATGGTAAGGTTTTTGAGACATGGTTTCAAGACCAATGTCCACAGTGTGGACACCCTGAACAGTATTGTTTAAAGGCCACTTGAACGGGAAAACAATGATACTCAATCATTGTACAGGAGCTAGTAAGCACAATATAAACAGAAATTGTTTCCAAATTGCTTCCACTTCAAGAAATGTGTCCTGATTACATATCCTCATAATCTTCCAAACATATTATGGTAAAAAATTGTAGGACATACATTGTACATACACAGTGGTTCTGTCACAAGTTGTAATTTTGTTCTTTGTGCTTCTGTTTGCAGAGAAGAATCTCCATAAATAAATATTTCCTAGAATGAAATTACATTACAAAAATCTTTAGCTCATTTAAATTCAGAACCATATCCTAACACTTCAAACCTGCAGATGTTTAGTTTTGAAATGAAGCCATTTGCCCATATAGTGTGATCAGTTTACATATGTTGTTATAGTTTAGTCATTGTTTGAGTTGATGTCTGACAGAAATTAGTCTTTTTTCCCCCTCTAACATTTAAATTTTCTTTTTTACTATTTATGTGATAATACCATCATGACAAGATCATTCCCTGCTAATGCAATCCTTTCCTTTCATGGTGCTGTGAGAAGCATTAACATCACTTGCATTTTCCTCTTTTTATGTGAAGATTGAATATCCAGCTGTTACCTTAATTAAGTCTGCCACAGGCAAGGATCTGGCTTTACGTACCTGCAGAGAGAACGTTCATGGTGTTTTAATGACTAGCTATAGATTGAGCAAAGTGACTCAAGAGCTAATGGAAGCAAAAGCTTAGCTCAAATGAGTGCCAGAGCTGTCAATTTCCAATTAGGAGACTTGTTTGTCTCTCATGACAGTGAACCACCACAAATTACATGCTTTAGCACTGTTGGTTAATCTTTTGCCACCTGACAGATGGAAGTAAATCAGTTGACTTATGTTAATCACTTCCAGGAAGTGAGAATTATTTAAATCTTGGCACAGTTTTGCATCTGTGAGGACAGCATTAGAAGAGATCACAACAGAAATCCATTATTTATAGATAAGGTATCATTTGAAGTGTGTGTGTGGGGTGGAATGAGTGGCAGGCAGTATGGGGGAAATGAAAGGCATTATTCAACCCTTTCTCAAAAGCTCTCCCACTTGAGGAGAAAGCTTCTGATTGTTCATATCTTGCATATTTTACATTTTTACAAAGCTGAATACAATTTTCAGCAAAATCAAGCTGTTATCATCTGTATTAATAGAAGAAATGCATACAGGTCTCCTGAAGAGATGTTTGACAATTTTTACCTAGCAAAAGTATCAGTGACTAATAGTTAAATACACCTCTACTAAAAACAAGAAAATAAATTTGGCATTACCAAAAAAAAAAAAAAAAAACGGGATGAATTCTGTGTGGAAAAATAGAGAATAAGTTTCTTCTTAAAAAAAATCACTAAATAATATTTGAAAACTTGTGAAACATCTATTAAGACCTTTGACATGTAGCTCTAAAAAGTCAAGCTGATGGTGTGAACCTTGGATCAGTGCCTGGTAACACCTGCCAACATAAGAGCAAACTGCATTTCAAAGCATGAGAAGATCGACTCCCAGTTTGCTTTCTGCAATTTCCCCCTTTTAGTACAACTGTATAATAATTTGTAGAAAGGCTTGAATTTCTGTGGTACCTTGTTGTTCTCCTAGTGACTGCCCTTTCCAGAGGATTAATACTGCCATAATTGCAGTCATTTATTTGATGAATATGGGCCTTCAAACACTTTTATTTAGTTCAAAATCACATGTGATGTCATGTAATTCTGGAAAAAAAAGGTAATAGGATCATTATTTAAATTCTTTTGCACTTCTACTGAAAATTCAAACTTCTACACTTCATAACAGGACTTCAAAATTTTGTGAGGGAAAATGCTTCAGGATAGAAAGGAACCTTTTTTTGAAAAATAGTTCCATAGTTATAGAACACAGTTTGCTATTTAGATTTCAGGCAGGTAAGCAGGTGCCATTTTACCACTGATCATTAACTTGACCTCCTAGTGCTCATGAACTACAGTCTTAAACTGCGAAGTCCCACTGTATCATCACCACCTTCCTACTTATACATACATTTACTCACTGCATTTCCCCTATGCTCTTAACACACAGGATTCCACTTCACTGAGATTGCAGGATAGAGGCTCTCAGGGGCTGGATTCATATTACATGGACATTAAAAAATTCAGAACACCTCCTGAACTTTTCTAAGTTATTTTAATACACTTATCTTTCTTATTTGGCTCCCTTTGGAGAAGGTTCTTTTCTGTGCTTCATGGCTCTCGATGTTTTTCCATGGGCTTCAGAAATCCTTGTGCATACAGGTAGTATTATCAGGACTGCTAACTAAAAAGATAGCATTAGTGAACTCTGAATTGGATATGAAATTATACTAAGAATTTTTAGACTCCTCTCCCTCCCCATATTTTTTTTTTTCTGACAAGATGGGTACATTTTACTCTGGCTACAAATCTAACTTGCTTGTTTTCCTTCTTCTACACAGTGATTTTGTACTGTGGGCTGATTGATCCACTTGCAGAATCATGCTGGGTTAATTATCATTCATGCTCGCAACAGCCAGCACACATTCCACTTGAATGGGTGGAGGGGATTCTGCAGCGCTGTTTAACCAAATGAACAGGCCACAGAAAATGACGGTGTTAAATATCGCTTCCCAGGTAATTAACTGTGTCTTGGGTGCTCCCTGTCGACCTTCTTTCACGTTTTGTTGATGTTTTCATTGCATGCAGAATGTTGTGTCTTTAAAACATAATACACAAAATTTTGTTTTCAGTATTGTTTACACACAGAAACACACACGTATATAAAAGGCTGTTCATTGGCTTTCTGCCTACACAGCTGATTTTTTATTTTCCCTGGCATATAACATACATAAACAGTATAAAATCTCACATTCAGAGAAATCAGAGTGAAAAGTGAATAACAAAGTTATGAAATAAGCTTATTTTTGACCTTGTGGTCCTTCAATCTGTCCAAAACCTTACTGCTATATGTAAGCATATACAGCGCATTGTGTTTCAGTCAACACACATACAAAATTACGTATAACACTATTTATTGAATATGCTAGAGTTGGTCCCAAGAGGTTAAACATAAAATTTCTCAAGCTGTAAAAACTTCTTCAAAATTTCCTTCTCTACAATAGAAAAGATTTAATTGGTTAAAAGGTGATATCTTGTATTTTTTTTCCTTCCCATGTGTCACAAGTCCTGTCTGCTCTGCCATATTTTCCAAACAAGTTGTGTTGAACTATTACAGATATCCATATCATATTTATGTCCTTAAATTACAGCTCCAGTAATATAGAGAGCTTAGCAGGAAAGATAACACAAAGATTCACCAGTACTGAGCTTCCAGGAGAGGTCATCGTATGGCACTCTGCATTACAGTCACCTTATAAAGCTGCCATTTTAAAAGTATGTGAGCATATATCTCAGTGGAATATTTGATTATTGTGATTCATGAATAATTGGGAGAAAAAAAAAAAAAAAAGCTAAACTGAAACACTGGAAGTCTGCCAGACTGAGAACAATGAAATGACTGAAGTGAAATAAATAAATGAAATGAAAACCAAGGCACCACCTTATTAACATGAATAGTGCTGTTATAATACAAGGAGTTTCTGTGTGTTTATTGAAGTAAAACCAGCTTGTGTGTTCTATTTTTTCCACTTTACTAATAAGGCTATTTGAATGTCCAATGGGTATACATACTAATTTTTTATGAATATGAATTTTGAGCTTTTACTCATTTTTTTTCAATATACATATAGTAAACTACAGCCTTACGTCATTAGAATGTTTCTGTCATAGGAAGCTATACACAGGGCAAACAAGTCCTTTTAAAAATAATCGAAAAACAGGGAAAATAGTAAAAACTATGATATAATTTCAGCTTAATTTTCTCAAGGAAAACTTGCTTGACTTAACAAAAAGGGAATTAAGTTTCCTGGAAAGTAAAATTCAACTGTAAGTAATCCTTGAAGAGCAGAAGCTAAAAGTTTCAAGACTGGCAAGCCTACAAATTGAATATATATAAAAATTTTAAAGGGATTGAAGCTCAGAATACACTTAAAAAATTATTATTGATGAATGCAAATACAATACTTTCATTTACAAATAGAAGTACAGAGACTGACATATACTAAACTTAGTAAACATAAATATTTATAAAATATGTATATTTAAAAATATATAAAATATAAAAATGAGACTTGGAAAACAAAGCCAAAAATAATAAAGTTTAAGTCTTCCACCATCTACATTGAGTATGAATTTATACCCTCAGAAAAAACCTTGAAACTAAGCAGTAAACAATAATTCAGCAAACTAGGAAAATTTATATTTCTGTACGTAGGAAATTTAAAGAACACATTAATACACACATGAATATATACAGCTAATAGAGTATGTTTGGAAAAAAAACAACTAAGGAAGAGCATTATCAAGAATTTGATAATCACAGAATCACAGAATGGTCAAGGTTGGAAGGGACCTCTGGAGATCATCTAGTCCAACCCCCCCACCAGAGCAGGGTCACCTACAACAGGTTGCATAGGATGGCGTCCAGGCAGGTTTTGAATGTCTCCAGAGTGGGAGACTCCACCACCTCTCTGGGCAGCCTGTGCCAGTGCTCCACTACCCTCAAAGTAAAGAAGTTCCTCCTCATGTTAAGACGGAACTTCCTACGTTCGATTTTGTGCCCATTACCCCTCGTCCTATCACTGGGCACCACTGAAAAAAGACTGTTCCCATCCTCCTGGCACCCTCCCTTTAATTATTTGTAAGTATTAATTTGTTAAAATGGTAGCTGTTGCAGGAAATGCTGATAAATATGACATTCTTGGTCACAGTATAAACCAAAGGCTACAGTCCAATTGCCACAGCATTTGATAGAATAATAACATCATAGAATGTTTAGATTTGGAAGGCACCTGCAAGATCATCTAGTTCCCCCCCCCCTGCCATGGGCAGGGACACCTCCTACTAGACCAGGTTGCCCAAAACCATGTCCAGCCCGGCCTTGAACACCTCCAGGGATGGGGTCTCCACAGCTTCTCTGGGCAACCTGTTCCAATGTCTCACCACCCTCACATTAAAGAATTTCTTCCTAATACCTAATCTAAATCTACCCTCTTTTAGTTTAAAACCATTACCTCTTATCCTACCACTACACTCCCTGAAATGGAGTTGAAATTAATGGCTTGTCAGCAGATGCAGAATTTTAGACTATCACTGCAGTGACAAAGGTGGATATATAGCGAACAAGCTTTTGAGTAAGCTGTTTTTCAACTTAGCTGTTTCCCATTTCATAAGAAATGAGTTTAAACTCTGTTATAATTGTGATTTTGATCTCCATATGGAGAAAAGTACAACATCAAATAGAGTACCACAGAGATCAGTACTGGGACTTATTTTTATAATTTAATAATTTCATTAAAAGTGTACTGGAAGATATGAAGTCAACTGTTTGGTTTTTTTTTTAATTTTTGTATTTTTATTTTCACAGCCAGATTTGAAAGAAAACAGACAAGAAGACGGCAGACCTAACCTACACACATATCTGTGCATTTTGGAATAGCAGCTTGCTTTCAATGCAATCGCTTTAATATTAAATAGAGAGCAGCTGTATACCAGGAGACAGCTAATAAATACAGCCCAGATAAATATTCCTTGACAGCAATGTATGAAAACAAGATGAAGAAACACCTATGGTGTGTGAAACCAAATAAGAATTTGCTGTATTATTATGTCTGAATAAACAGTCAGTTAACAAGTAACTGACAAGTAATCACAAGCTAGGGAAGCATTACTTTTTCTGCATATGCAAAATCGGATATGGCTGCATCTAAAACAAATTTTAATCACAAATAAAAGAAAACCAAAAATAGAAGAGGCTGATTTCCCTTTATACTAGAGTATAGCCAAATGTAAGGGGTTATGATGATTTCTCATAAAGACATTCAGCAATGTATGATTGTTTCAAGAGAATCATAGAAAACCAAGGCAAGAAAGCTCATTTAATCTCCCTCCTGTGCTCCCAAGATCTATACCAATGTCATTCTTAAAGGAATAGTTCTAAGATTATTCCAAGGATATTTTAAGACTTCCAAGGATTGGGTCTCTACAATCTCTGTCAACAATCTATTTTAACACTCTATTGTTTAATAATAGAATGCTTTCTGCATGTCTCATCCAAAGATTCCTTGCTAAAGTTTAGGCTCAGTACTTCGTGTCCTATTTGTCACGGTCACAAAAGAAATTGTTCGAATTTTCTGGAGCAAAACAGTGCAATATTTTTACTTATTTGAAAAAAAAACACAAAAACCAAAACACTTAGGCAAGGAGAGGGAAGAAGGAAGAGGCAGATGGAAGGACAATCAACTCTTCTTTAGGATAAATAATTGCAGTTTATTCAGATGTCTCCTTATAAGCCATTTTATTAGATACTTAATTATATTTTTGGTTCTGCCCAAGTCTCTTCAGTGCTATACATCTTTCTTGAGATGCCTGTGGCTGTAAATAGCAGTCCACACCTATTTTTATATTAGTAAAATAAATACTGCCACAGAACATTTACAGGTTGTGAAACTCAATTTCTTATACAGTTACATTTTTAGAGTGGCTCTTTGTCATGTTTCAGCCCATACAAATTAGCATTTTCCAAAACAATTCTCAAGGACACAAAAGGAAATTTCCCAGTGGGCATTCTAGATCAAATCATCCTTTTCTGAAAGGTAGGAAGTGGTAAAATGGTGTGATATGAGCCATTCTCTGACAGCTGTTTTTCATGACAGAGTCTCTGCCATATTTAATTTACTTAGCCTGACCAGTGTTGAGTCAACTGGAAGGATTACTGCATTTCTTTTATAGATGGAAGTATTGCCTTTTGCATATAAAGCAAATATTAGCATGATGTCATTAGGTTATATCCATTTTGTGTTCCTTTGCAGCTCTTCCATCTTTTTCTTAAAATTCTTCTTATTTATGGAACAGACAAACTAGAGAAAAGACCTTAAAAAAAGTGAAGTGCAAGTTTATTTTGAATTTTAACCCAGGCTTCAACATACCTGATGGCACCAACCATCTTTCTGTTGCCTTGAATTTAATAAACATACCATCTGCTCCATCATTCAGTTCCTCAACAAAATTACTCAATATTATTGGATCCAAGATAATTTTCCTGCAGTTTTTTACTTGATACAGCCATTATTTTCATCATTCAGAATAATGAGTATCAAGTCATTTAGTAACTAAATGTATGTAAAGGTCTACAATAGTTTTAGCAGTAACCATTTTGGGGGGGAAAAAAAAAAAAAGAAAAAAGAGTGGACTTCTGTTCCTTTTGTGAAATGTTAGGGGAACAGAATGAGTTAAATGACTTCCTAAGGCCCTGTTCACACCTATTCTCTATGAATTTATGCTTCAGATAACCCATAGGTATTTAGACAAAACAAAATTTCCAGTGCTGCGATGCTGAACGCTACTTCCAGATCTGATAAAACAAAAAAAAACTGTAGTGTTTTTATGGATGTGTTATGTCCTATACTCTTTTGGGACCCTGGGACCAGAGAGGTCAGAAAGGGTCCAGTGTTAGACCAGCCTAGACAGTGACAAACTGGGAAAAAAGGCTTTCCCTCACAGAAGCGCTGCTGAATATAAAACATTACAGATGCTAGATCTTCAAACCCTTTGACTTGCCCCCTAATTTTCTGATCTTCTGAAATGTACAGGCATCCCTAATGTTTCCTTCTGTGACCCAAAGGCTATACCTATAGAGGGCTCATTTTCAAACAGCTGTTGTTAGGATAAAAGCTCTTCCTTAAATGAAATCTGTCTTTGTTCTAAAAAAGATGGATGGACTTCACTCTCATTAACTACGGCAAACGTTGTGGATTATAGAAGAGTTTTGTACCTGATTTTTTTCAAGGCCTACTGCCTTGAGCTCGGTAATTATCCAGGCTTTCATATTAGCAGAAGAAATGGTTCAGACTAGTGTGATGTTCTTAACTTCAGAATCTGCTTTCCTGTGAGATCCAGATAATGTAATCTGAAACTTGTACAATGGAGCAAAATTAAGAAAGGCATACTCTTAATAAAGATTCTAATGAATAGGGCATAATTCTAGTGAAATGGAACATTGTTTAGTAAACAGTGGTTTATATTTTACATGTAAAATTAAAATGTTCTAGTTAGGCAAGTGGAAAGCAGACAGACGCTTTCTGTTTTTTTCACTCCTTTTTTCTCTGAAATGCAGTTTACTCACCTTGTTCATCTCGTTCATTTTTTTACAATAATGCTGTAATGCTGCTAGTTTATCTGCCCTGTCAACTATCACAACTTGATTAAGTGAACACTCTAAACTCTTCTGACACTAATGTCCTAAACTTTGGTCTCCTTGTAAACTACAGTAGAAACAGAGAGAACAATGACAGAACATTAGAAGTTGCACGCAGTAGTTAAGACATACATCCCCGAGGCAAGAAAATATGACTTTATATATATAATAAGGTCAAATGTTTAAAGGAACCAAAAGGAAATTCAAAATAGATATCTTAAAACATTCTACAATTCCATAAGTAGAATCCTTTTATATTTTGCATATTATAGTTTGAGAACCACATTGAAGAGAAGGTTTCAATTTGATATGTAAAATAGACACTTTGAATATTATGTAAGATTCACTTAAAAAAAAGAAAATGTTTTATAATTAGGATAAATACGTAAGCAAAGTGATCATTGACATTAAGATTTCTCCATAAGTTGTGAGAGTGTTTCCTTTTGCAGGAGCACAACATATTTCTTGATGCCAACTTAATTTAATTGGATACTCTTTGATACTGCAGAGCAACTGAAGTGTTCTTAAAATGGTAAGCTGTATCATAAAAGTACAACTAATACATTTGGGAAGTTGATTCTAGAAAATATACTTTTGTTAAGAGAAGAGAAATAAAAGTCTTCCAGTGTCACTGTAGCAGGTTAACAAAATAATATGAAGTACAGGTAGGCAGTGGAAATTCATTATAAATGTAAGCAACCCACAGTAAAACTGTAACACCTTTATAACTTTTTAAAAGTATTTCTAACGAAAACCAACACAATTCAGAAGAGAAAAAAAACAACAACAAAACACACAAAATAGAAAAAAAAACTTTTCTTCTGTATTAATATCTGATGATAATCACTATTATATGGAATTGTGAACACAAATATAATTCACTTCAATTCACAATGAAATGTAAATGATGGTAGCCTTTACTCCAGGTTTCTCTCTGGAAGAAAAAATACTAAGTGGCAGGAAAGCATAGCTTTGGGGAAAAGCGCTACTGTCCCTCACAAAGGAAAATGTTCAGGTATGGTTATGCCTCATTTAGTCAAGACAATTTAATTTCATATAAAACAGAAGTATGGTGGAGGAAATACAAAATCTGTAGACTCTTAATGGAAGACATCATTCATAGTATCCCATTTTCTAGATATCCATATTGCATAATGTATAATCCAATATGCAAATTTTCCAGCCATTCAAAAAGAGGTCCAGGGAGTTCACTTCATGATCTAGTGGTGGTGCTGTTGCAGAAGGAAGGTAGTGCAGAGTTGTTTCATCTTTGCACAAACTGAAGCTCTCCACCAGCCCCAATGCAAGCAGGAGTCCAGTTCTGTTTCTTTGCCCCCCCAACACATGCAGGTGGAATAGATGGAATGAGGATGAGGAGCAAATTGCTCCTTCAAGTCAACACAGAATCATGTACTCAATAAGGAGCATGTGTGTCCGTATATTATCTTCTTAAAATCTGAAGTGAAATCTTTAAAGTTACTTCTTAGTTTTGTATTCCTGTTTTCCGTCTCACTAAAATCAATAGTTATCATAGACCCCCACATGTATTTCTTACTCTTCTTTTCATTAAAAACCACGTACAACACTAAGCTGTCATGAAGAGAAAATGCATGTTTAGTTGTTTGGGGGTTTTTTTGCACTCCTTTTATCTTTGTTCCCAGAAGCATTAGTTATTATCTCCTAGAAGGGTTCTATTCCCCAATGCGACCAGGGACTTCAGCTTTACAGTATGTCCTTAAAAAGATAAGCATAGTGTGTGAGGGATCCCAACTGCTTATAAGCTCCAACAAAGTCAGAGCTCATTATAACAAACTTATTTAAGAAAGCACCCTTATTCTTGAAGACATAACTCGTGGCAAATTGGATAAGCAAACAAATTTCAGAACTAAGGAGAATTTATCTGAAAATAATTCGTATGAAACAATTCAGAGCCTTATCAGGGAAGAGGTTTGGAGTGAATTCAAATAGAAAACAGTTCTTCTCTAGAAATGAAACTGTCCTCTTGACTGTGAATAAAAGCACGCATAAAACATCCAACACATAAAATTGAAATCTCTCATCCTTTATATACAGGACTATATATGAGTAGGATGTGAGAAGGGATATTGCACAATACAAATGGACTCTTATGTTGAACCATGGCTAGGAGGTGTCTATATTGTCTATAAACAAGGTGTCTATATTTGGAACTCTATGATAAGTAAGCCTCAACATTATAAAAGCAGTGCAAGTTGTGGAAGTATCCCGATGTTCAACTTAACAAATTCCATCAAATTTAAGTCTTCCAACAAAACTGCCTCAGTTAGAATCTAAAATGCATTGTGTTCATATTTTTCAATTAAATGATTGAATTTGTCATATCCCCCAGTGCAATCCTATTTTGGCAGCAAACACATGGAATTTTAAGTGAGAGAGAGAGACTGTTGCCTTTGGTCTTCAAAAAAAGGAGGGTGGGGGGGATAGGCGGGGTAGGGGCGTGCAGAAGATAGATATAGCAATATGAGTAAATACAGAAGCATCTTTCTTAGAACAATTACGGGTGGTGCTTTGCATCCATATTTTCTGCTGAAATACTTTATACCAAAAAGCATCACTACTGGTTACTGGAACCTTTAAATCTATCTCAGATATGCGAGCCCCAAAATTCACCTGAATACAGAAATAAGACAAGGAATTGCATTTCCCAGCAAAGAAACTGGAAGCTGGAAACAGGCAAGATGAGAACTCTGTAACATTATTGTCTGGTTAACATTAATGTTCCCACAAACCTGAGTTCAGAAACTTTTTATTTTTTACTGTAAGCTACATCACTATCCAGCTGAAAACTATCTTTAAGCTACATCCAAAAAAAGAGAGAAGGAAGCTTATATTTTTGCGTGGTCTAGAATAAAAAAAAATCTCATTTCTCAGTGTTCCTGAAAGCACAAGACACTCCTGCTATCCTATCTATGGTGAAATTCCAAGAGAACTTGGAAAAGCATTTGGCCCCATGTTTGTAGTTGAATGTTCACAGAGATGAGTTGGGTTCTTCTCAAAAGCAAAACATTTACAAAGACTCGTGCTATTCCATGGGGAAAATCTGCATACATTTGTCCCTTTTTTGATGCTAAAGAGTTTTGAGAGCTGAACATTTTTATACATTTTAAAGCATTCAGTTGTAAACTGCAGTAGATTAATCTAAGGTACTTATGTAATTTGTTAGGAGTTGTGTAAATTACAGGCTTCAAGAAACTCATACTTTATATTCCTTCAGTAGGTTTTATCAGACACATTATTGGAGAGCTTCTTCCTTTTCCTTATATAAGCTTCTCTTGGGTATACAGTGTAACGCTCAAGTGCCTCCCTACAGCTATTCTCTGAAGCAAATAATATATTTACATTTTCATTCCTGGAAATAATGTGGATTTGTGTGAGCAAACTTGCTTCTATCTACTCTTATCTCTTAGAAAAGTATAACAAAACAAAATATTTTGCATTTTCTCAATTTTCATTTCAATTTTTAACACTTTCACTGCTTTAGGTACTGCTTTCGAAGTAGCCTCCTTCAACTCATAGAAAATAGGGAAGAAGTGGTGGAGAGAATTGTTATCCTTATTTCATGCATTTCACCAGGTGTAAAGCTTGAGCATAGGGTCATAGTCTATACCTACTTATCAAATATAATACAGACTGATGTGATTAAGTAGAGATATACAGTTTATGTTACAACTAAGTCCCAATGACCTTCATAATCCTGAATCATACGATTTACTATGGTTGCCAAGGCTCTAAATAAGTTTTTAGGCTTTATCTAAAGTCCTGCTCAAAAAAAAAATAAAAAACAACCACCAAAAAACCCAAATCCAACCAACCAACCAACCAAAAAAACTACATATGGGAGGAGGAATTTCTCTTGAAACCAGTCCAAATGGCAGGACTGAATTCATTAAGCCTAGCCTGTACGTGTAATAATTGCTCATAAGACATTTTTCCTCAAGACAACCTGTATATAAAACTGGTTGCATTGCAGTTTGTGCAAACAACATTTCTGAGAACTGAAGTATGGATAGCTTTAGAAATGTAAAAAGGTTGTGATAACAGCTAGAAGCAGAAAATCATTTATTGCAGGATAGTCTACAAAGAAAGACTGTGCAAGATTTTTGTCTTGCAGTGTAACAACTAGTAATAGCCTGTCAAAGGAGGACAGACAAAAAAAGATTTCAAAAAGAAGGTGTGAAAGTTTTCTCAAACTTCATGTATGGTTTTGATTAATTTTAGTATGTCTGGATAAATATTTTTCAAATATAGAATTCAAAGTAAAAATCCCCAGAAGACTTCATTTTACTTCCTCCCCACCCCAATGCAATTATCCTTGCCCTTTCAAATAAATATTCTCTGGTTTTTGCAAAACACCCTTAAGCACCTTATGATTTAGGATTTTGGGGGAAGTGAGGAGTGGTTATTTTTTTGATTTTAACAAGTGGAATTTCCACGTGGCAGATGAAATCAAGGGAACAAAATCTGTCACAGGACTACTGCAAAATTCCCTGGTGATCCAGCTATCATACGAATGGAAAAGCACAAAAGTTAACTTATCAAAAATAATACCAAGCATACCAAAGATGACCTACTCTTTCCTTTTCTGCTATTGCTCATGTCCCCATTCTGTCATGGTTTAACGCCAGCCAGCAACAAGGACCATACAGCCGCTCACTCACTCCCCCCTCGGTGGGAGGGGGGACAGAATCAGAAGAGTAAAAAAGTGAGGAAAAACTCATGTGTTGAGGTAAAAACAGTTTAATAAAAAAAGCAGAAGCCATGCACACAAGCAAAGCAAAACAAGGAATTCATTCACTGCTTCCCATGGGCAGGGAGGTGCTCAGATATCTCCAGGAAAGCAGGGCTCCATCATGCATAATGGTTGCTTGGGAAGACAAACACCGTAATTCCAAATGTCTCCCTCTTCCTGCTTCTTCCCCCAGTTTTATATCCTGAGCATGACATCACATGGTATGGAATATCCCTTTGGTGGTTGGGGTCAGCTGTCCCAGCTGTGTCCCCTCCCAACTTCTTGTGCACCCCCAGCCCACTTGCTGGCATGGCGGTGTGAGGAGCAGAAAAGGCCTCGACTACTCAGCAACAGCCAAAAGCATTAATGCTCTGCCATCACTGTTTCTCATCCCAAATCCAAAACAGCACTACAGCAGCTGCTAGCAAGAAAGTTAACTCCATCCCAGCTGAAACTATGACTCAATCCTGTTAACAACCATTCCCATGATATTGCTATATGACATACCTGTAACAACATAAAGAGCAGCAGCATTAGACTGTTAATAACTGAGTAAGCCTACAAGCTATCATATACACAAGCTAAGGGAATTAACTCTCCACTCTTTCATTGAAATTAAAACTACTAATTATCCTGTTGAATTGTTTTGCTCCCAAATTCTCTTTCAAATGCCGCTCATTTTCAATGCTAACAAGTTATTTGTTTTTAAAAGGAACAAGCATTTAACCGTTAAAGCTATTTTGCCACAGTGAAACAGAACAGCTTCAATATATTTGGTCTCCCAATTGATAAATAAGACATCTAAAATAACAGTTCAGAATTCTTGAAAATTACAACACACCCTCCTTTGGTGCATTACTATGTAAAATTTCCTCACACACAGAACTCCAAGAAACTCCACATTATGGAAATCTTTGTTAGGCAAAACATACCAAAGGCAAGATGTGTGCAGAAAAGTAGAGTAATTGTCCTACAGAAAAACGTATTATGCAACAATTTCAGAACAGTGTAAAAAGGTGAAATATGAACGCTTTTCAAAATGGGAATGCTAAAAAGATTTTGAGAAGAAGTGCTGAAAAATCTCAAAGAAAATAAAAAATGTTGACGATTGCTGACATAGCAATATTTATTTGTTTTCTTCTGATTTCCTCACAATACTTACGAGTAAGGCGATTATGGAACATTTTTTGTGATGCATTGCATATACTATGGAATCTCATGTTTCAGTATTACAGCTCTGTTTATTTCCAGTGTGATATTTTGACTCAACTAGCTACTTGGATTGCTCCCAATTGGAGGCAGTCTAATTTAGTAATTCAGACGTAAGAAGAAACTAAGCAGACTGTGCTTCAAGCTGATTCTGTCATCTTTGATATTTCAACAGTTTGCATTGAGCTACACACCTTCTACAGAAAAGGTGTCAAGAACATGTCGGAATGTTAAAAAAATTTCCTCCTGTTGAATAACAAGAGTTGGATTCTTGAAAATCATTATTTTTTTATAAAATAATGTCTCTTTCCTGCTTCAAATGTCTCTGGGAAATAAACTGAACTCCATAACCAAGCTGGTTAGGAGACTCCCGAGTTTCAGTAGAGAAATTTGCCTAAGAGATTTCCAAACAAACTAGCGTATTAGCTACTCTCAACTTCTTCTATGCAAATTATCTAATTTCTAAGAGTTTGATCTTTCATTCTAGTCCTACATTAACATGGGCAGTTTGGAAGCTTTTTGAGACAAGGTCAGCAAAGTAGAAGTTTCTGGATTAAATATAGATTGCAACATAGCTTTAGAAAGGACCTTGCACTATTCCAGATCACAGGCTGATTTCAGTTGCATACAAGTGCTATTGAGAAAACTGTCCAGCTGTGTCCTCAGGGCTTCTACGCTGGCTGTTGACAGGAGCCCAACCTTCATTAAAAGCAAAGTGATTGCAGCAACTGAAGAGTTGTTGCTCTGGCAAAACAGACTATTCCTGAGTTGCAGAGCTGAAATCTCGTGCCCACCTCCTGTGAGGCCACCTGGCAGTTCTGACAGAAGCCTCGGTGTCCTTTCACTCTATAAGTCAACTTTCCCAGTACTGCAGCTGCTCAAATATATGGCTGCTCCAGAGCTGACAGCTGGAAGCACCAAGTCCAGGCAATGCAGGAGGCATCCGGGGGCAGTTTCCCTGGAAGCTTCCAGCACTCTGGAAATTTGTCTGGGACCTGGAGGAGAAAAAAGTTTTGAATCAGTATTTTGGGATCCAGTACTGATCCCTACATGATACAGGGACAGTAAACTGTCTTTACTTATAATTTCTGTACTAAGATGAGAAATCTATTTCAGTTAGGGTATTCTTCTTAATGGTGCTAACAACTGAATTAAAGCCTCCAAATTATACACTTCCTTGAATTTCTGCAGCGGTACCGTGCCTTCTGACAAATAAAAGTCAAGTTGACTTTGCTACATACACTCCACTTTTGAACAAAATCATGTGATGCCTCTTTAAAATGGGACAATAATGCTGCTTTCCCTCCACTGCCATTTCAAGTGTTAAGTCAACACAGTGTTTGGAGCAAGACTTTACCTAAAGAAAAACATTAATGGACAGTTGTATTCCCAAATGTTAACTCTGAGCAAGTTGCACTACCATTCTACACCATAACAAAGCTGAATGTAGAGTTATACTATAACTAATCACTGTAGATTTTCTGCTGGCATGCTGTCCCCCTTACTTGGAAGTGTGTTGCACCATGATTTTCATGAATACACATTTTTAAGGAACCAAGTTATCAATTTGCATTGGGTGAAGAGTTATTTAATAACATTGGCTGCTTTCTGATACCCACTTCCTGATGATATCTTACTTTTAGAATGAAAAACATTCCTTTTTCCTAGACCCAGAAGGAAATAGGAAAAACAGGCTGTAAATGCAAGGCAGAAAGAGGCTTGTATCAGATTGTTCCATATTCTTTTCTAATCTCCAGCTGAGGGATGACATAATGAACTCATAGCCAGAGTTTCCAAAATCTGGTCACAGAGGAAGTTTCTCAAGAGAACAGACACCAATCCAGTGACAGAAATCTGCCTGAAATAAAGGTACATAGTTTAATAAAATATTTCTAACATAGTGCATTTTTGGTTAAAAGCGTACTTAAAATGACAGAACAGTAAACCCGAACATGGCTATTTTAAAATACCAAAGGAAGGGAAGACTACCTATAGAAAAAACGTTAGCATTTTCATATAGTAAAAATATACATTTAGCTTTAATGTTGATGTAGAATGAAATTGCAGCTTGGCTAGATTCATCATGTGGGAATACAACTGTGACCATTCCCGAATCTTCTAGAACTGAGGATATAGCACAGATGGTGTGAGTGTATGTTATTGATTGCTAGTGCACAGGGCTTTGCTATCACAAGGTCTCTCTGATTCCATTCTAGTAGATTTGGAAATAGTCACTGAACACAAGATATTTCTCCACTGTGTCACAATAACATCCTGCTAAGACACATAGTCACCAAACACCTCTCTTGCAGCTGAGCCCTAGACATGACAAACTCTGTTCCAATGACAGCACCTGCCTTGGACAGCTTGCCATCTGAATAAGCAAAATTGGACATGCTCTACATATTGCCTGTCTGCGATACAGAAAGGTAAAGAGGTCTGCACAAATTCATGCAGTAGGTCAATCCTAGGACCATGGTAAGAATCACGGCATCCTAACTCTGACTGCGGAGCTCTATCATGCTCCATGTGAAAGATACCTCTCAGCTCTGGCATGTTTTACACCAAGGCCTAAGGATTATAGAATGTGGCTGATGACTGTGACTAGTATTTATTTTTTGTTGAGTAACAACAGCATGCTCAGAGCAAAAAACAAAATGAAGAGAATGCCTGCTGCAGAGAGGGGAGGGGAAAAACTAAACGTGGCAGATAAAGAAATGAAAACAATTACAGTTCTATCATGCTGGCTTAGAATCCATGCAGTTACAAAAATAATAAAGTTAAATAATAAAGTTGCCCGCAGGCAATCTAAAAGGGATTTAATTATTTTTGAATTACCCATCTTGGATGAAAAATCACTTCCAGAACCAAGAGAATTAAACACTCTTTTGACCCTGGCATGAACTATATTTTAAAGAACTTTTATGTAGCACAGTTGTGTATCCCTGCTTTGTTTATAAAATGCATGACATTGAATCAGCCACAAATCAAATTACATGAAACACATTTGTAAATATAATATGAAGCTGTGATGTATTTAATGGTAAATACAATAAACTGTAACCAACTATTAATTGTGAGCTGTGGTATATGGTGTTTATAGATTTTACAGGAAAATAATTTGTTTCAGTGTTTGCTTTGTTAGCACTACTGTATTTCCCTCTGCTTTACAAATGGAACATCTTTCACCATATGCAATCTATAAAATGTGGGAAAATCAGGCCCTTTTTTCTCCTTTGTTTTGACTGTAGATAGACAAACTGATGTTATAACACTGGAAAAAAAAAGAAAAAGATACACATGTAGGAAGCCATTGCAAGACTGCCTAAAAGTTGCATTAATTTATGTAATTTAACCTTATCTAGCAGCCTCGGTCTGTTTGTTTTTAAAGGTAGGCTCAGATTGACCTCTATAAATGCGCACTGTAGTAAATATATGCATTGGTTACTGTATGGTCCTGAAGACAGCTATCCTTTGCATAGTAGCTTCCAGAGTCAGGTTGTATTTTTCATTCCTGTAGCTACAGCATCATACACGGAATTCTAATTCCTTGTCCAACAGTAGAAAAGCTTCCATGTCTCTGCTTTCCTGTGTAGCAAAGACTAACTCAGCTTCCCATCACTGCTCACCTCTGTGCCGATCTCACCCAGAGTTCTGGATTCACCATCTGATCCAGAACTGAGGAGGGTTATGTTCCAGGAGAACAGGAATTTCAGACATATTCTTAAGAACATTTGAAGGAAGTTATTAGTTTATTTCCTAACTACCAAACTACCTTCTTGAGCAAGTCACTACAGCTGCCTTAGAACCCAAGAGTGACACAGATCTTGAAAGTTTTCTTTTGGAAAAAGAAAATCACCTTTAAAAGGGGGACACTGTAAAAATAACACGGTAATCTGCAAAAAACAGTAATTTTTCTGCCATGATGCATGAACATAATTTAAGAGGTGTATAAAATATTCTAAGCATATGCAGATGTTCTTAGGTTAAATTACCTAAACATATGTTTTGGTTAACTATTAATAAATGAGTGGCTTAATTGTTTACTTTAAAAATCACCATTTTTAAATGGGATACATCATGAAAATACTACCAGAGTGGTTTCCTCTGATAGTTCTGATATTTTAGTAATAAAACTTTCCCTGCCTCCAAAACATGGATGTCTTAACAGTCAAGAATTGCAAAACTGCAAGAAAATCATTCTTCACGGAAACTTCGTTGGTTCAGAGCTGGGCCAAGAATAGAGTAACAGCACCCTTTCATGATGACTCTTGATCATGGAAGATACAGAGATATAAAGATGAAATGCTATGACAAATAATTTTCCAGCTTTTTGAAAAAAGTTTAATGAAAAAGAAATCCAGCAAAAAATCCCACAACACTTGGATATTAGATACATAAACTCAGTTTAGTTGTTATCTTACTAAATCTGATTAATATACCTATGTTAAAACTACTGATTCAAGCTAACTTTAGTGCAGGAATACCAAAATATTTTTAAACACTATATAGAGGAAGTTTTAAAGTTACCTCTATATCTGATTCCGTACAATTATATTACAATACAATAACACAGTTAAATTTAATTATAGTGTCTAACTTCACACAAGAGGAATCAAAAAATTTTAAAGACACATGTCCTATCTGCCTGCAATAAATATTCTACTGCTAGACAGGTAAATTGCCTGTCAAATATTCTCATGAAGCTTTGATGGGCACTTCTATTTTATGATAGTCTTTTTTTTTTTTTTTTACTTGCATTAGAAATACTTTGGCAGAACATGAAACTGCTTTAATGGTCCCTGTCTTTTGCCTCAGAAAACAGTCTGGCATAAAAATTAAGAGCTCATACTTTCTGCAAGCATTCTGAAAATGTTCTGTTTGCTCCTTCATTTGGAAGAAATACCTAAATGTACTTATTTAAAGTTATCTTTAAAAATATGCATGGAGGGCAGTCTTAGAAAGGTCTAAAAACAGTCAAGGCTAAAAATTGCCTTTCTGCATTCTTTGACTGAAAAGTTTTTATCAACAACATAGAAAATTATAACTTGTTCATAAGGTCCAAAGCTGTTAAGTCTAGAAATAAGATTTACAACACTTTTCCCAGTGACCAACAGCACCGTTCACTAGCCTAATACAGCCTTTTGACAGACAAACAGTAAAAAGCAGCATCGTATGAATTCCCAAGTGCAGAAATTTTAGGGGTCTGTGCCTTTTCCTTCTGCCTCCTTTAGCCAGATGAGACCTCAAAGTGATATAGGAATGGAAACCAGCATTGTAAACCAGAAGCCTTTTTCAAAATTTGTCATATTTTCAAACAATCTACATAGAGAACTTAGCTTTGAGTACCTGAAATGTTTAAAGCTTTGCATTTGAAAGAGTG
>NW_009648148.1:1938313-1969257 GCF_000708025.1 Charadrius vociferus
GAGTGTTACCAGTCAGGGAAGATGGGTGAAATTAATACACGCTATAAAACATTAAGGTATTATTTTTTCTATATTTTAGTTGATTCATGATTACTTATTGTCAAAAAAATCAATGTAGCTAATGAGGTATTCTTTAATAATGATTCTAATTTCCTAAGAAAGGAATGTACTGTTCATATGTAAATGAGTTTTCCGGTTAATGAATAAAGCCAGTCAATAAATCAGCTCTGCAAAAGGAAAAATTATGAATAAAAGATTTTTTTTAGGCTGTCCTTTGTTCCTTAATTGAAGAAAAAAGCATGGCTATTGATGTGCGATTGCCAAAAAAATCTGTATTTTATAAATAATTACTATAAAAATTTAAAAAGTAAATAAATTTATCCAGAGGAACACAAATAAAAAGTGTTTTAAATAATGCTTGAAATTAATAATCTATAAGATTTTGTGTGGAATGACACACCAGCATTGTACCTTAAACTACTAAAACAGCACAGACTGAAACATACATTAATATTTCCTTGATCATCTCAATGATAAGTAGACAAGGAAAAGATTGCTTGAAAAATGTTTTAGGAGGGAGTAGCTATCTTTCTATTGAACTTGTAATTGATCAATGATATAAAAGTGTTACAATGTATCCCAATTTTCAATTGATGTGTGATTATAATGCCTCTGACAGTAAGGGTTAATAGCATTTTCCTAAGGCACGTATGTTTCAAGTAGCTTTGCAACCATTTGCATGCCAGAACAATTTGTTCACATCTTTAGCAAGTGAACACATTCTTTAGTAAATGTAGTTGAAACTTTGCAATTTTTGTCCTCTCTCTGCATGAGTTTTGCTCTGTTTCTGGCATCAGTACGAAAGGAGGCTACTCATTGGACTGCAGCAGAACTCAACCCACCATCCTCTACAAATCACGCTCAACTATAGCCCGGCTTTAGAAGCCTTAGTTTACATTTTACCAACAGGATGCTGAGTGTAAAGCTCGTGTTCAACAAAGCACTGAAACCTATCTTTCTTTTTAAACATGTAAGTGATGCTATTTAGAAGCAGAATTTTATTGTGTACTGTGCTCAGACTCAAAGACATGCTAGAGGGCCTCGGGGAACAGAAACCAGAATGCTTTGTACTTTGCAAGACCGGATAGTTAGTATAGTTTTCCAATTGGAATATAGGTAAGCTGATTCTCTTCTTTTTGTGCCTATGTTACTGTAATGATAGGAATTCAAAAAAATAGAGAAAGAAAATAAGAACAGAATAGTTCTGATGCCTTATCCAGCATAATATTTCAGCAAGTCAAAGGACATTTGACCTTCTTGTTCATGATCAAATTCTTAAATGATGATTTAATTTAAATTAAAAAAAATAAAAAAAAAAATCACCTTGTGGCCTCAGAATGAATGTTCATCCAAAATCATCAGAATGTTGTTCATCCAAAGCTTTTCTATTAAAATTCATCTTATCATCACTGCATACAAGCATTTCATAGATATTAAAAAATTACTAAACTTTTTTCAGATCTGAATAAAGTTGTCATATTTCCACCAAAGATTTGCCTACCAGAAATAGTGAGCCTGACACTCTGAATTAATACCTTGTGCATAAACATATCTTCTATGCATGCTGAATAAATCAAGTGCATCTGGGAAACACCATACTTGCTGTGATAAATCGTGAGCAATAACAACATACTATACCTTCCATAGGCTTTATGCTTTGCAGCAATTCACATGCTGTTTTGCTGATGAGTACTTTGTTCAATGCATCCTGGATGCCTCCAGTTTACCGTTCACTGTACAGCTATGCAGTTTATGCAGAAATCCAATTATTTTCTTGAATACTTCTGAGCAGAGTTTTCAAGCAAGAAAGGAGACCTTTTTCGGGGAGTTCTGAATACAGGTAACTCCAGATGCATTGTATTATATCAATAATCAACATGGATTGACCAAGGGCAAATGTCCCTGACTAATCTAGTAGCCATCTACGACGGGACACACTCATGAAAACATTTCTTAGACATCTCAGCAAACACGTTACTCTTGCTTAAGTGAAATTAAAGTACACATGTGCACTTAATGTGAACTCTGCTGTTAGAAATTATTCATTCTATAAGAAATTATTCATTGTAATTACTTCTTGTTTCATACAGTACTGGATATGCCCTGTTATAACTATTACAACACATATTTTGGAAATTGCAATAGCATACGGCTAATCAGCAGTACCAGCTACAGTCACACTTTCTTGCAAAGCACTTCCAGGGAGGGAAGGAAAATAAGACTAATGATACAACTATTTATGAATTGCAGTACCCAGGTTTTGTCTTCTGCTTACTTGTTACAGTCTTTATTCATCCAAATGTAATAATGGAAAAAACAGAGTAAATGGAAGTGAAAAGGAGATAGCAAAGATGTTCAGCTGTGACCAGAAATGGATGAGACTTGATTAGGAATACTAGTTTTAAAACATCTTCAAACACAAATGACCCCCAATATCTATAAATAAATAATAATAAAAAAAAATTGGGTGCAGTCTTGCAAGTCAGATTTGTTCTTCTCTACTGATGTCGCACATTTCTCAGAGTCTGTTCAATGGACTAGTTTGCCACACACAATGCAGAAACTGAGATTTAGATTTTACTTATATGCCTACAGGTATCATCTTTATTAAACCAACCAGCCTCTGGAACACACCATTTGTACTGCTGATTTACCTTTGATTAGAACAAAGCATCACACAAATTCCAAAATTAAACTGATAATTCCTGCTATGTTCAGCACTACGAGGGAAAATTTGAAACTTCCCTCAGAGGAAAAAGTGTCAGAAATAACACCACATAACTGGACCAGCTGGTTTTTGATCAAAACTGGTTTGATTTTATCCAAAACTTCAGTTCATTCTTAACACGTAATTATTTCTTATGTCATTTTGGCATATATCCATGTAGCATTTTGTTGTTGTATTTTGCATACTTTCAAACTAAAATTATTAAAAGTCTAAAGGCTTCTAAGCACAGACAAAAATGCAACAGTCTGAAACTTCCTAACATCCTCAACCTCATTTGGTTTCACATAAAAATATACAGTTAATAAGTGTGCTTGAGCACTCCAGTTTACAAAGAGTAAAATAGAATTAGGTGATTCAGAGGTTGGTATGAGATTTAGAGATGCTTACAATGTTTTTTCCATGGAGATACTGAAACTTGATTTCTCCTTGGCAGATAAATGGAGACATTATTTACATATACATAGTATAGCATGGAGGAATTCAGGATTTTTGTTTACTCTAAGCACTTTTGAAAATACAATCTTAACTTCAGCTCATAAACGAATCTACATCAGAAAGACTAGCAAGGATGTTTGGTAGAGTTTTCAATTCTTGGAGAAGCAAGGTGGGGAGCCAGCAGAACTGACACCTTGGACTTCTGAAGGGCAGACTTCAGCCTGTTTAGGAGCATGGTCGAGACTGTCCCTTGGGAGACAGTCCTGAAGGGCAAAGGCGCCCAGGAAGTTTGGTCATGCTTCAAGCAGAAACTCTTAAAAACACAAGAGAAGGCCATTCCCATGTCCTGAAAAACGAGCCGACGAGGAAGAAGCCAAGTCTTGCTAAATAGAGAGCTTTGGCTGGACCTCAGGAACAAAAGGAAAGTTTACATTCTCTGGAAAAGGGGGTTGGCAACTTATGAGGAATACCAAGATGTAGCGAAGCTATGCAGGGGGAAAATTAGAAGGGCCAAAGCTCAAGCAGAACTCATCTTGGCCACTGCAGTTAAAGATAACAAGAAGAGGTTCTTTAAGTATATCAGTAGAAAAAGGAAGACTAGGGAAAATGTAGGCCCACTGATGAATGAGATGGGCCTCCTAGTGGTGGAAGACACAGAGTTACTGAATGCCTTTTCTTCGGTCTTCACTGCTAAAGCTGTCCCTCATGAATCCCATACCCTGGAGGCAAGGGGAAAGGTCTGGAGTGAGGAAAATTTTCCCCCAGTTGAGGAGGACTGGGTTAGAGACCACTTGGCCAAGCGGGACAACCATAAGTCCATGGGCCCTGATGGGATGCACCCATGAGAGCTGGCAGATGTTATTGCTAGACCACTCTCCACCATCTTTGAAAGGTCATGGGGAACAGGAGAGGTGCCTGAGGACTGAAGGAAGGCTGACATCACTCCAATCTTCAAAAAAGGCAAGAAGGGGGACCCAGGGAACTACAGGCTGGTTAGTCTCACCTCTGTCCATCGGAAGGTAATGGAGCAACTCGTTCTGGATGTCATCTCCAACCACGTTGAAGAAAAGGAAGTTATTGGAAGTGGTCAACACAGATTTACCAAGGGTAAATCATGCTTGACCAATCTGATAGCTTTCTATGATGTTATAAATTGGTGGCTGGATGAGGGGAGAGCAGTAAATGTCATTTACCCTGACTTCAGCAAGGTTTTTGACACTGTCTCCCATAACATCCTCATTAGGAAGCTGAGGAGGTGTGGGCTAGATGAGGAGATGGTGAGGTGGATTTAGAGCTGGTTGTGTGACAGAACTTAGAGGGTTGTGATGAATGGAGCAGTGTCAAGTTGGAGGTCTGTAACCAGTGGTGTCCCCCAGGGGTCAATACTCGGTCCAATTTTGTTCAATATATTCATTAATGACCTGGATGAGGGGACAGAGTGTATCCTCAGCAAGCTCGCTGATGATACCAAACTGGGAGGGGTGGGTGACACTCCAGAGGGCCGCGCTGCCATCCAGCATGACCTGGACAGGCTGGTGAGCTGGGCAGATAAGAACCTAATGAGGTTCAACAAAAGCAAGTGTAGGGTCCTGCACCTGGGGAGGAAGAATGCTAAGCACCAGTATAGGTTAGGGGTGAACCTGCTGGGAAGTAGTTCTGAGGAAAAGGATCCAGGGGTCCTGGTAGATAGTAAATTATCCATGAGCCAGCAGTGTGTCCTTGTTGCCAAAAAGGCCAATGGAATCCTGGGCTGCATAGGGAAGAGTGTGGCCAGTAGGTAGAGGGGGGTCATTCTCCTCCTCTACTTGGCACTGGTGAGGCCACAACTGGAATACTGTGTCCAGTTTTGGGCTCCACAGTTCAAGAGGGACAGGGAACTGCTGGAGAGAGTCCAGCGAAGGGAAACCAAGATGATTGAGGGATTGGAGCATCGCCCTTATGAGGAAAGGCTGAGAGAGCTGGGACTCTTTAGCCTGGAGAAGAAAAGGCTGAGGGGAGACCTTATTATTGCTTACAAATATCTAAACGGGTGGGTTGAAGGAGGATGGAGCCACACTCTTCTCAGTGGTTCCCAGTGACAGGACGAGGGGCAATGGGCACAAGTTGGAACATAGGAAGTTCCATTCAAATACACGGAAAAACTTCTTTACAGTTAGGGTGACAGAGCACTGGCACAGGCTGCCCAGGGAGGTTGTGGAGTCTCCTCCTCTGGAGATTTTCAAGACCCGCCTGGATGCAGTCCTGAGTAATGTGCTCTGGGCAATCCTGCTTTAGCAGGGGAGTTGGACTAGATGGTCTCTAGAGGTCCCTTCCAACTCTGAAAATTCCGTGATTCCATGATTCCTTTTAATTCTGTAATGGCCAGCTACACTATGTACACGGTTCCATTGATACCAGTTTTTCTACTTGAAACAAAAGTAGCTGGGAAGATATTTATTTTTTTTTTCCCTATCCCGCATCAGCTTCAATGCAAACAAAGCACTGGACTAGTAAGCCAACATTGGCTGCTCTTAGACTCAAGGGGCCAGTGGTATGATTCAGTATTCTTCACAGATTGGAGCAGCAAACAGACCATGAGGGCAACCCCCATAGGGTTTGGAGTCAAGACCAAAACACCCTGTACTTACAACTTAGTCCTGAATTTCCATTCAGGCTCTCTTATCATGATAGACCACACAACACAGCCTGTATTATATTTTTGCAATCTATTCATGTCATTCTGATTTCTGCATCAAGATGTCATAGCAGCATTGAAAGTCTTGGCAGGTAGAAAAAAAAAAAAATCACTTTTTTAAATCTAGTCTCAAATTCCCATAAGAGTTACCTAATATCAACAGCATGTATTTTTATAAGTCTAAACTAGAGATGTACCGTATTACTAAGAAAATTTCTCATACTCCAGTTTTCTTCACAAGCATTACTTTTCTTCTGTTTGAGCAATAAGAGGGAGAAGGCAATAACTGACTTGCACTGGAAGTAATATTCTGTTTCTGTTTAAAAAAAAAATCTTAAAAGGAAAAAAAAGAAAAAAAGAAATCTGCTATTTTCTCCACTTGACTTGGTATGTTAAAGACCTTCTCCTATACCTTTTGTTAATTTTTCTTCTTACCCAAGTTCTCCACCTGGATAATTTGAAGCTGGAAGATTTCCACTTTTGCCTCTCAACACCACCAGAATCAGACTTGAAGTTGTCTGGATCTAAAACAATTACTCAGACACCATGTTAAATGGATGTAACATAACCAATGCAACTGTATTTAGAAAGTTATTAGGCTGCTTCCTCTGCAATATTAACATATGCACACACAGATTATTTTTTATTTAATGGCCAGCAAAATTAGAAGTTTATAAATCAAGTTTATTACACATTTCTGTAGCCTCAAGCTGATGAGCACAAATTAAATTTTATGTTAACCTGCTTGAGTAGTTAGCGCACAGTTAAGATTTTGAAGAATTAGGCTGGTGGCAATAACAATATATGAGAATTTGATCTAAATCTTGGGATTTAACAACAGTCTGTGAGTGAGTTTGTATGCAGTCTATCACCACTGGAAACCAGCTTAATATAATAAAACCAGACCAGGAGGGAAAATAAGTCAGTGGATAAACAAAATATTTTTCCTTTCTTATTTGCTCATGCAGTTTCTCATCTACTGCCATTTTAGTTAGAAACTATCTGCTTTGTTTCACAAAACAAAACAACAGCAACAGAACAAAGAGCCTTACAAATGTTAAGAATACCCTAAACAATCTTGTAGACTGTGAACATAAATAGACCTAAAGAGACTAAATAAGGAAATCTTTGTTATTACAGCTGTGATTGTTTTATGATCTGGCATTAAAATATTTAGATAAAAAACTAAAGATAGAAACACAGAAATGTTTGTCAGTGAAACTGAACATATCTTGAATTCGATGTGTTTCCTTCTTTCTTAAGTTTTCGTTTTAACTGAAGGCAATGATTTTGGAGATCTTACAAGAATAATGTATTATAGTTCTAAGAAGTAGATGAAGAATTGATAATAAGGGTACAAATAAAAATGTTCACTTAAAAATATACATACACCTTCGTCTTCAATGTGCTGCCATTATTCTTTGTTCTTAGGTTAACTCACAAATACAGTATTAAAAAAAGAAATAAATTAGGCCCTAAATATAACCCTGTTCTGGAATTTTTACTTTCGAACTGCAGCACAATTGTGGGTCTCTGATTGACACATTGATTTATTCCCAGCAAGGGTCCTGTAATTAATGTGACCTTTTGATAAGGTGGGAGATATGGGGTGAGACAAGTGCTCTCATGAGAGCTATTAGCAACTTCTGAGCAATTGCTAATGTTAGAGAGTTATCTTTTTTTAATACATTTTGGAAGATAATTGACAAACCAGGATAATGAGTATATATAGGGAAGGAAAGAGAGCACAAAAGAGGTGCAAGAACTGTTAATTACTCAAAAAGAGGCAAGATTTCACCACTGGCTAAACTGTGCATTTTGGGCTCTGGCCTCAGGAATACAATTAATAATTCCAATAAAATATAAGAAAGAAATCATAGGTCTACACGGGCCAGAAAGAAGAAAAATAAAAAGAAAAAACTTCATCTATCTAAAGAAGCCTTGACTCTGCCTTTACACAGCATAACAGGTGGTTTTCTTTCTTCTTGTCAGATGGTATCTGTACCAAGGGAGTTTTCTCATTTCCCTTCCCATCTGGTTCTGCACACAGTGATTTAATGCAGTACCAAGATGACAAAGTTCTACTAATGCTATTTGAAAATTAGTTCTATAGCAAAGTAACTAACCTATTATTTCATAATCAAGATCCAGTAACCCATTCATGACAACAAAACAAGTATTTAAGCTAGGATCATTTTTGGAACAAAAGGTAAGATTAAGCTGACCTATCAGTAAACAAAAATTGCATGAAAATCTGTGACTTTGTGTTTAAAAGGATTAGGCAGTGAAAAGAAACCTGAACATTCAATGTATGCACATATACATATTAAAAAAAATGTTTACAGTTATCAGAAATATATACATCTAGAATGTGAATTATCTCATTATATATACAGGTAGCAGTTTGTGCAGAACACAAAATGGCAGAAAAGCTTGTAGGAACATAAGAGAAATGCAAATAAATGGAGAAAAATGTGAGGAGACTGCTTCTGGATCTAAATGAAACTCTATTCTATAACTATAGCCAGGGCAAATTTGATTATCTAAAAAAAAGAACCAAAAAACCTCCACCCCTTTACTGTGTATACATTTTTTGAATATTCAGACTGCCTGCACACTTATTCTTTCTCATTTTCAAATTACAGTCTAGATCCCAAAGCAAATCATTCGACAAAGCCTATATTTTTAGTTTAACACATCATCATAAAATTTTGTGGAGTGAAGGAACTACAGAATTTTTCAGCATTTCTCCAACACTAACTTTGACAACAGTTGAGTGTAGCCAGTAGCAAGTGGCAGTAGATTACACACCAGAAACTTATCTGCAGAAAGATTCTTTGAGCAGTGTGCCTTTATGGAGCTGCATGCAAAACTTAGCCAAAGCAGGATGCAGTGCAGGAAGTATAATGGCAAATAATATTTATATCACAAGACAGAAGAAAGTATGTGATAATTACAGTACCTGTGAAGAAAGGGTGCTGCTGCTGAATGAATACCTTTTTGGAAGTCTGAATTTCTCAAATAATTTAGAACAATAATAATCTATGTCACCTCAGAATCTCTGATTAATATTTTAATTTTGAAGTGATTTGGCAGACTGCACTGCATTTCTGTCATTTTAGAAAATTAAAATTGAAGTAGTTTTCATAATTTAAAAGTAGCTGTACAAAATCCACTAGTATTTCTCCGTAAGGCATCATTTTACTCTTCAATATTTTAGCTAGGTGTTTTAGACCTCGTGCATTTGTTTGTGCCTACTTATACACACATACACACACACTTTAACACTTTTTGGTTTTACCTAAATACATTTTAACAACATGACTGTCACGAGGGAAATAAGAAGGACAGAGATGATGAATGGAAAAGAGACAGACATAACCATTGTGCAATTACTGGTTTCTAAAGATCTCAAACTGAGACTTTCACATTCTTCCAACAAGAAATTTTAATAATCTTGTTGCCACCCCCCCTCATCACCTCTCTTCCCCCACCCTATCTCCATTTCTTGATCTCTTATTTAGAGAGAGTGAGGCTGCAGCCATCAATACTAACAGAAACGGGTTGCTACAATTCCAGCCCTCTGGAACAGGTAAGATATTTAGCAATTGATTATGGAGGAGTCGGCATTGCACCCAGAATACTAAGTTAAAGAAATGTAATAATGTGCAATAGCTTGAGGAGGACTGCCAAGAAATCTATCAGAGATGTGATCACCTACTTCTGTGCAAAATCGCAGACATGGCTGAATCTGTGTTCCCACACCAGGCAGGTACAAGGGAGCATAATAAAACTCTCCAGCTGCCTAAAAGCAGGCAATTAACACCAGTGCTTCCAAGTAACCTTTTCCACTTTGACCAGACATGAAAAGGATCGTGTGCCACTGCACATCACTATTCCTTTTAACTGCTCGTCAGCATTGAATGCTGGACTGCTCCATCAAACTACAACACCAGAGATCGGATTACTGCATGCTAAAATGCCAAGTATAGAGGCAAATGTGGCACACCAGCAGTTATGCCATGCAGATATGCTCTTTGCAAGCAAACAGGAACATCAGTCTGTGGCAGGAAAAGAACCTGTGAAACAGAGCTGTGATTCCCTGCGCTTTCTGTGTCCCACCTGAGTTTCTCTTCTGCCGCCTCATCAGTAGCTCCTTTCCATGAGAATTTTTTAGGGAATATGATTGTAAAGCAAGTGAAATAAAGGTTGTCAGTCCTTACTTATCACCACACGCAGGCCTGAATATATTATTTCCCTCGCATGTTAGTTTTTCAACAGAAAAATAGCACATACTTCCCAAGTGAGCCTGCTAAAATAGAGAGGAGAAGGCTGAGGGAAGGTGTTCTTTTCATACTTGCCTTTGTTTCTTACTATCCAACTCCATTTTACACGGCAATAAATTAAATTAATTTTCCCCAGGTCAAGCCTGTTTTCCTGTGATGGTCATTGGTAAGGGATCTCCCTGTCTTTATCTCAACCCATAAGCTTTTCCATCTTATTTCCCCCCCAGTGCTTTTGAGGAAGACGGGTGAGAGAGCAGCTGGGTGGGCATCTGGCAGCCAGCTAAGTTAAACCCAACAGTAAAAACGACATGAAAAACATCCCCAGATGTGTATGAATAGGTGTTAAAACATCAGTATTTTTAGATGCTTTGCTCACTTTTTTAGCTTGGATACTTGATTATCAAATTTTCCCTTTTGTGGCACATTTCTTTGGTGCACATTGCATTAATACAAACATCGTTCTTGGATGTTTCTTTTCCTTCACTTTTCTCTGGGATGAGCATGATGCAGGTAACTCTTCCTTCTCCCAAGATATCCTTAAGTTGCGCCCCCCTCCTGCTATGCAAGAGTGGTAAGAAACAGGGGATGGTGAATGCCTCTGCTCAGCTCAGCAGGCTGATGTAATGTGCACAGCACGCAGCTGGAGCCACAACTGGTGAACAGTTAGCATGAGTGTCAGAGACCTTGATGTATGCGCACCAGCTAAAAATCATCACTCATGGATATTGCAAAGGGTCCAAACCACCAAAATATAAATCAATGAACAACAGCAATAAACAACTGCTTATGTATCACCAGTGGCTACTGAAGTCTGGCATGAAAGAACAAATCACAGAGAAGTTATGTATTGCAATAGAAATAACTATGTGTAACCAAGTTGCAGCTGTTTGCAGTCACGTGCACATGCTCTGCATTAACAAAGGCGCTTTTTTGCCTGTCTTTAATACGTTACATTGCTTTCAAGATGAGCTTTTGCAGGGTATAAAGTCTGCATCACTCGATATTTATCATTCTCCATAAAATAGTGTATGCATTAAATACATATATGCAAGTGTCATTCTGCCATCCTGCAAAATAAACTTGCCTGTATGAGGGCTACACAAGTGTTGTGTCTACTATGTAAAAAAAAAAAAAAGAAAAAAAAGAAAAAAAAAGGGCAAAGACAGTAAAACAAAGTTTTAAGAGAAATAGTCTAACTGTGTCACTGGTGCTCATTAGTACTGCTGAGAACTGCCGTGCCAGCACAGCCATTTTGCTGTCGGCATTCATATGCTGCTGCACTGTGCCATGCTGATGCTTCAGCCCACTTGGAGCTAGCTGGGGACTGTTTGTGCTGTGCTCTGCTGCACAGTGTAGACATACCCTCAGGGTCCAATGCTGCTTATTCACGTTTCCTAATAAGTGCTAACCCACTAATAACAACTCTTGCAATTGTTACAGAGCAAGCAGTGCACATCCATTCTGCATATGTTTCCTCACAATTTACCCCATGGCATTTTTAGCTGCATCAAAATCTAGTCAAAACAGAATAACAGAACATATTGGAAAAGAGGGGCAAAGCTAAAGGGGAGAAAGATTTTTTAAAACTTTTTTTTTTTTTTTTTTTTTCTCCTTAACTGTTTCTTTCTTCTGCCTTAATTGTTTAATTGCAAAATTACAGTGCATTATATTTGGGCAAGGACTTTCATCAATAAAAATACCCCACTGAATACTGAGCAAAATGGAAATACGTGACAACAAAACAGTGAAGGTTAAAAAAACAAAAGAAACTAACCCCTGACCCTTAAATCTATTCATGCTTCTAGAATCCACAGCAATTATATTATCATGCTAACACCACTGTCATTAGTAGTAATGAGAAAACCGCTCTAGTTAAAGATCACCAGACATGCACTACAAGTGTATGAGACCGAGAGCCCTAAGGAATTAATGATTTTGGTTCCTAGTCTGCAACACAATTAAAAGGTACTCTTTCTAGCAAAGAGATCCTTATCCTTTTAAAAAAAGGACAAGAAAGAAAAAAAAGTAAGTAACTTCAAAATATTCAGAAATCAGCCACAAACATTAAGCATTAAAACTTTTATGGAAAAGACTAAAAATTTCTGTCATGGATGGTGTAATCCAAATGCAAGGAAAGTGGGACATGGGAAGAGAGATCATCAGAGCTCTGTTTCCCCACCCACCCAATAATATCAACATCGCCCTAAAAAGTACACATTTACTCTTAAAAGGCCCTGCACAGCAGTAGTTTTAGACTCTAAGACTGAGAGAAAAACATTCAGAGTCAAGAGGAAAAAGGAAAGTGCCATTTGATAATTGCTCGTCTCTTACAGAATATATTTTAGTGCTGAAGGAATGAGGAATGCATTTTGCCCCTAGAATTGTATGAGACATCACTGAAAGTTTCTTACAGGTGCCTTTTCCCATTCATAATGAGTAACACACCCATTTCTGTGCGTGAAAAGCCAACTGCAGCCTGTTTTATTTTATTGTTGTAAAAAAGGAAAGGGGGAAAAAAGGGAGAGAGACCACAGAAGAAAATCACAGGTATAAAATCTAGCTCTACTTATGGTTAGGGGCTACAGCTCTGTTACAAGTACCTGAACAGCTGTCCCAGGTCAGTGAAACACTCTGTACAGAGCTTCCAAGACGAGAGCATTAGGAAATTTCCTGGGGAGGATCACTACCTCACAGCACATAAGGACCCCCCAGAAAGAAAATGTAGGATTTGAAAGGATGAGATAGAAAGTGGGAGGATGTTTGAATCTTTTGCTTTGTAGGCAGGGAACATTCAGAGCCTCCTGACATATCTACAGGCATGAGCCTTTCACACCAGCATCAAGAGGAAAATCTTAAACCGTTACTCATTTGCAGTAAAACTTACCCGTGGCTCATTCTGAAGTCTTTTCAAAGTATGTCACTCCAACAGACTTCACATTTCAGACATTAAAGCTCAGCTTTTTCTGCCCCCCTTACAATAATGTATTTGAAAAGGCTGTCGCTACTTATGTATATTGCTCTCCCTCCCACCCCTTTCTGCTTGCTCTGATTCTCAAAAACACTCTGATTCCATTTATTCCAATGAACTTACAAATGCATCACTGAGAAACAAGTGTTATGTCAGGTTGAGCCTGCTATCTTGAAGAGGGTGGAGATGATGCCTTAGTGTTTTTCAAAGAGAGACAGCATTGCTCCTCCCAGATCTGATCACTTCATAGACTGTGGCAGGTGGTGCAAAGACCAAAGTTAAAGTGGTTAATAACACATAATTTACTCTGGAGCACAGTCGATGCCAGGCAAACTCCACTTTCTGAGGAACTCCTTAAACTCTTTCCTGACAATCCTAGAAAGATACTATGCCATGTTCTCCTTTGTATTCAAGACAACCAGTTTCTCCTGCTACCAGTAAGGACTGGGGTTACAAAGAGGCTTGGTTGCTGGGAAAAGGCGCAAACATAGGCAGGAAGGTATTCTACTACATAGTGTTTCCAGCAGTCTCTAGTGATTTTAACAAGCATTGAGGAAATGTGCTGTATTCAGGAGGCAGGCTTAGTAGGTCAGGCTTAATAATGTGGCACATAATTAGGAACAGTTAAGGTTATATTAGAGTATTCCTCTTCATAGGATTCTTATGACCCTCTAATTACATTCTCGCTTGAATGAATTTAAAGAAAAATAATTTCTATATTCGATTGCATTCCTACATAATACTGTGTTCTGACTCATTAACAAGTACTGTGTTAGCTCTTGGCACAGAACTACGCAATCCCTCCAGCTTTTAAAAACAGAGGACTATGAATGAGAACTTGGCTAAAAAGGATCTAGAGGCAGCAGCAGGCTGCATTCCAAATATTTGGGAATTCTAGGGTTACAGTGATTGTTACGGAATTAATTTACAATCCAAGACCAGAAAAGCAAACACAGAAAGAAGCTTGGCTTCCTTGCACCCACCCATGCTGTTGAAGAAGCAGCAGTGAAGAATACATGCAGACACAGCAGAGCTAGCTGCTTACCAGCCAGCCAGACAAAGCCTATTCAGCCTGGCTGCAACACATGGCACTGTGCCCACGTTAACATTGCTTTGGATAAAAACTACTACGTCTATTGCACTATGTGGACTTGCTGCCTCCGATCTCTGCTACCTTGAAGATTTCTACCCACCTTCCGCTACATAATACAAATGTTCTTCAGTCTGGCTTCTAACCTTGTTATCAACATTTGTGTGCTACCTTGGACACATCACCAAAACAGACGGTAACAAAAGGATTCAAGACATTGCAGCAGAAAACAAGGCATTTCCTTCAGCAAACTCTGCCCAGTTTCTGCTTTTTTGTAACTTTTTCCCTCTGCACCCTCTGACACTTTGTTCTTATCTACAATCTCTGAGACTGTCTAGACAATCCAGGAGACTGCTGGAGTGTATTGAGGATAACTTCTTAAGCCAGGTAATAGACAGCCCTACCAGATGGGATGCGATACTGGAACTGTTGGTCAGCAACACAAGTGAGCTGATCAGAGACATCAAGATTGGAGGCAGCCTGGGCAGCAGTGATCATGCACTGGTGGAATTCACAGTCCTGAGGAATATGGGACATATGAAGAGCAAAGTCGGGACCCTGAATTTTAGGAAAGCAAACTTCCAGCTGTTCAAGAAATTAGTCAATTGGACCCCTGGTAAACTGCCCTCAGGGATAAGGGAGCAGAACAGAGCTGGCAGATCTTTAGGGATGCATCAGTGGACAAGGGAATTATAGAATCATTTAGGTTGGAAAAGACCTCTAAAAACATTGAGTCCAAAAGAACTACTGATGTCATTTATCTGGACTTTGACACGGTCCTCCACAAAATCCTTCTCTTTAAATTGGAGAGATATGGATTTGATGGATGGACTGTTTGGTGCATAACGAATTGGCTGCATGGACACATCCAGAGGGTAGTGGTCAATAGCTCAATATTCAGATAGAGATCAGTGACAAGTGGTGTCCCTCAGGGGTCTGTATTGGGACCAGTACAGTTTCATATCTTCATCAATGACACAGAGAGTGGGATGGAGTGCACCCTCATAAAGTTTGCAGATGACACCAAGCTGAGTGGTGCAGTTCACATAGCTGAGGGATGGGATACCATCTAGAGGGACCTGGACAAGCTCAAGAAGTGGGCTCATGTGAACCTCATGAGGTTCAACAAGGTGAAGTGATGGGTGTTGCACCAGGGTCAGGGCAATTCCTGATGAAGGGATTGCGAGCAGCCCTGTGGAGAAGGACTTGGGGATGCTGGTGGATGAAAAGCTGGACATAAGCCAACAATGTGTGCTCACAGTCCAGAAAGCCAACTGTATCCTGGGCTGTGTCCAAAGAAGCATGACCAGCAGGTCAAGGGCGGTGATTCTCCCCCTCTACCCCACTCTGGTGAGACCCCACCTGGAATACAGCATCTGGCTCTGAAGCCCTCAGTACAAGACATGGACCTGTTGGAGCACGTCCAGAGGAGGGCCACAAAAATGATCAGAGGGATCGAACACCTCTCCTGTGAAGAAAGGCTGAGAGATTTGGGGTTGTTCAGCCTGGAGAGCAGAAGGCTCCAGGGATACTTTCTTGCAGCCTTTCAATACTTAGAGGGGGTTTATGAGAAAGATGGGGACACATTTTTAGCAGGGCCTGTTGCAATAGAACAAGGGGCAGTGATTTTAAACTAAAAGAGGGTAGATTTAGACTAGACGGAAGGAAGAAATTTTTTACAATGCAGGTGGTGAAACACTGAAACAGGTTTCCCAGAGAGGCAGTTCCCTAGAAACATTCAAGGTCAGGTTGGATGGGGGTCTGAGCAACCTGATCTAGTTGTAGATGTCCCTGCTCATTACAGGGGGTTTGGGCTAGATGAGCTTTAAAGGTCCCTTCCAACACAAACTATTCTACAATTCTAATCAAGTGTCAGGATTAGAGTTCATCATTGTGACTCTTACCAGCACCCCCTCGGGCTGAAACCTAGCCTCTGCCCAGAAAGCCTCAGCCAAAGCAGTCTCTCCCTCAGACCAGGATTTAACCTACTCAGACACTCCTTTTTTTTACAGGAAAAGCATTCCTCTACCTGAGAACAAATAGATAGATACAAGCTATCTCCTCACAATGTATGAAATATTACAGATATTATTCATATCAGAGACTAATTGTCTTCAGGGCCCCAGAGGAATATTGCCCAAGAAGCTTTAGTGACAGATTATCAAAAGAGAGAACGGGAAAGAAGTAATAAGTGTCAAATAGAACGAGCAGGAGAAGGAATAATCTAACACCCCACCTTACCCCCAGAGGTTGATGATGACTGTAAAAGTATAGGACAGATGAATAACAGCATTGTAGTAAAAAATGCTGGTCCTTCTGAGAACTAAGTGCTTAAATATTGCCTCATAATGGTGATTTCCATTTCTAATCAGCCAATGATTTCAGTCCTCATTATCCATTCATTACATTTTTTAATATGTGATTTTCTACCTTTACATGTATTCTTACTCTTAAAAGACCTTTCCATAAAGCCACTTCTCAGTCCTCTTTCAAATATCTCCATGAAAACTTTTCTTGATGTAAAGCTTATAAAAACCATCACAATGGCTAAACAGGTGGTAGCTGTGGTTGGAGATGATCACATGGACAAATACTCTCCTTTTATTTCCTTGTGTTTGTCTGGGTCTGACTTTCAAAGGCCACAGATTCTCTTGGAAAGAATAGTCTTTTAGACAGTTTGCACGCTGTTTAGCACAGTGGGACTATAATCTCCAGGGTAGAAATGTGAGGCAACTTTGCAATGCAAACAATAACCGCTATCACAGTACCGAACACTGGTATGCCAAGCCTCTTTGGCCTCAGTTACTCCCAGTTAGGCTGCTGAATGAAATCAGCTGGATGTCAATTATCACATTACCATCCTACCCTATGTAAACACCGCTAGAGGTAACCGCTAAACCTCTGTAGAATTGCATAGTGATTTGTTTCTTTTTTAATTGAAACAAATAATCTTAATACTGTTTTGATTTGTAAAACATTACTAGTCCTAAACTGTCTGGTAGCTGGCATACTATAATTAAGAGAAAGGAGCATTTCTCCTCTCCTCCCAGACATCTGACTGTGCTCCTTCTCCAAGTAGATATTCAATAAACACATCTCATAAGATTATTTTTTTTTTCCTACTTAGGATTGGACATGATTAGAAATGACTATCTCTAGTAAGAATTACCTTCCTTAAAGTACTAAGCCCCAAACAGTTAGCTAGAAACATCAATTTACCAATCTGATAACTTTTACAACCTTTGTAACAGACTTTCAATTGGTACTGTTTGAAGAGCTTATTGTCAGCTGGGGATCTGGCTCCTATTGTTTTATTTTGTTTTTCTTCCACAGTGTCAACAGCTGAATAAAATGGTGAGGTGGGTTAGAACCAAACAGTCCCAGTATGAAGCCCTGCTGATGTAAGTGGGGGTTTCTTGGCTTAACTTAAATGGAAAAGTGAAATTAGCTGTTACCCTTTTAAACTCTAGTGAATCTGGGGACACAGCAATCCCAAGCAATAAAGATTATCAAAAGGAATGCAAATGAAAACAATATCACATCATTAGATCTTTAGGTATTAAGTTAAAGTAATTAGCCTTCAACACATAGTAACTATAATATCACCACACAGCTCTGCTACAACTGTTCAATTAAACCAAATACCCACTAGATTTGAAGTCTTAATAAAGATGAAAAAGATCAAGGCCACAAAGTTTGAAAACTCTGAGAAAAGTACAAAAGACAGGTGGACAGTGGTTCAAGTCTAAAAAAGGGTGCAGGAGAAATAACTGACCAATTTTCTGCATCTTTCTGCTATCAATCATGGAAGAGTATCTATGTTTGAAGAGGTGAAACCAATTTATTATTTTGCTTTGCTTCCAGATACCCCAAGAAGAGTTTCACCCCATTTCTTATCACAGGAAGAATTTTTTAATTAAAACAAAGCAAAACAAAGCCCAAAAAAACAGCTACAGAAGTGAAATAATGAAATTACAACCCTTGTTTCAGTTATTTCCACGCCCTTTGTGGTGTACTGTGTTGCCAAAACTTTTCAGTTTTGTAAACACCACAATTCTTTCACTGGCTTTGCCAGGAAGAGATAAAAACAATCTTTAACATAAACATTTCATCCTAAGCTAGGCAGGGTGAAGGATAACTCGAGACTTTTTATACTAAGACCATAAAAAAGCAGGCAGCTATGGAAGTTGGATCTGGGAAGCTTGCTGTAAGTACATTGATCAAAAGAGATGCAGCAGCTACAGGGCACAGGCTATTATCTTTTACAGTCTGTTTTGGTTTTTTGTTCTTTTAATAGCAAGTGGATAAAAATCCCATGCATAAACTCCCATATGTTCAGCTAGAGCAGAGAAATATGCTGCACATAGATCTATTTCTGAAAATGAGGCTTTTATTCCCTACCAAATTTTTATACCTTATCCAACTGTTATGAGCCCTTGCAGATACCTACAATGATACTTCAGATGCAGTCATATGCAACTATATCTATGAGCATAGAGAGTAATATTCATAAACATATAAATGCCAAAAACTTTAAATGTGACCTGAAATTAATTCACAGGCACCACAGAAAGAGACTTCTCTCCATGTGGTCAAATTTCTTTTTATTACTACCTTCAGGAATTTGCAGCTTATGCTTGTACAGTTTGTGGAAACCTAACTTTGTCCTCTAAAATCTGAAAAATTCCACTCAAAAAATCAAAGTGTTATTCCAACATCTAATTTCATATAAATATTTCAATATGCTAAAAAAATTAATGTATATTATAAATATACCCACTAGTCATCCTACTTATTTTTAATAGTATACTCTTAAATAGATGTGTATTCTTTATATAAACCAGTGGTGCAATGTAATTTCATGCATCACCAAACTACGTATGTCCACCTTTCTTAATATTTCATTTAACCAGTTTTCTCAGTACATTGTTTTGAACAGTTTGGGTTGGTTTTTTTTTTAGTTGTTTGGAAGGGAGTGTTTCTTTTCTTTTTTTCTTTTTTTTTTTCTTTTTTGTATCCTAGCATTATTTCTTTAGAAATCTTTACTATGTATTCTGGCAGACTCTGTAACTCTTTCTTCATGGAAGTACAACAAAATGACTAAGTTTCTATGGAGGTGTAAATCTCTGTTCAGGTAGACATTAGCTGTTTTTATACAAGATAATTGTATGTATTGTACGTTCTTGTATTGGCTTGTAAGAGAAAAAGTACAAAGGTAGAAATAAAAAGGTTGTATACATTTTGAAGGAATTACTGTATAGAGAAGGACAGAAAAAAAAACCTCACTACACAGATTCCTTAATGCATGCATTTCATCCGTTTTACGATTTGGACTTTTACATATGGTAAATTTTTCATAAAGGTTACACTTCTACACTTGCTAGCTAGGCATGAACCCGGCTAGAAAAGTATATCCTCATTATCCATCAACCTAAAGAATGATTTTTTTTAATTATTTTTTTTTTTTACATATTTTAAAAGCTTATTTTCCAGCCTATACATGGGATGGTCTCAACCAGAGAGATATTACCCTTGGGAAAATCAATGGACACTTTTATTGCCTTAAGACCAGGCACAATTCTTTAAGATTTCAAGTAATGACATTCATAGCTACATGCTGTGCCATAAAAAGTAACCTTTGTGCAAAAATGAGCAATGGAAATGCTCTGTGTACCTCTGGTTGCTGTGGTCTGGGAAACTTTTTTCTTCAAAAAAAAGGTATGCTGTCTTTTTGCCCCCTTAGCATTTAAATCCTCACTTTTCAAGACCCCTTTAGTCCACCTCTCCCTAAATAGTTCCTTTAGAAAGGAAGACAGTTTGAGGAAAGGCACATTTTAATATGGGAAGAGCAACCGATGTCATCTACCTGGACTTGTGCAAAGCGTCTGACACCGTCCCACATGATATGCTGATTTCTAAATCGGAGAGACATGGATTTGACAAATGGACCATTTGGTGGATGAAGAACTGCCTGGATGGTCGTACTCAAAGAGTTGCGGTCAACGGCTCGATGTCCAAGTGGAGAGCAGTGATGAGTGGTGTTCCTCAGGGGTCAGTACTGGGACCTGTACCGTTCAACATCTTTGTCATGGACATGGACAGTGGGGTCGAGTGCACCCTCAGTAAGTTTGCCAACGACACCAAGCTGTTTGGCAAAACACTGGAGGGGAGGGATGCCATCCAGAGGTACCTGGACAAGCTGGAGAGGTGGGCTCAAGCCCACCTCATGAAGTTCAACAAGGCCAAGTGCAAGGTCAGGGCAATCCCAAGCACAAGTACAGGCTGGGTGGTGGATGGCTGGAGAGCAGCCCTGAGGAGAAGGACCTGGGCGTGCTGATTGACCAGAAACTCAACATGAGCCAACAATGTGCAGTCGCAGCCCAGAAGGCCAACCATATCCTGGGCTGCATCAAAAGAAGTGTGACCAGCAGGTCAAAGGAGGTGATTCTGCCCCTCTACTCCACTCTTGTGAGACCCCACCTGGAGTACTGCATCCAGCTCTGGAGTCCCCAACACAAGAAGGACATGGACCTGCTGGAGCGTGTCCAGAGGAGAGCCACAAGGATGATCAGAGGGCTGGAGCCCCTCTCCTATGAGGAGAGGCTGAGAGGGTTGGGGCTGTTCAGCCTGGAGAAGAGAAGGCTCCGGGGAGATCTTATTGCGGCCTTCCAGTACCTAAAGGGGGCCTACAGGAGAGCTGGGGAAGGACTTTTTACTAGGGCATGTAGTGACAGGACGAGGGGGAATGGCTTTAAACTGGAAGAGGGCAGGTTTAGATTAAACATTAAGAAGAAATTTTTCACTTTAAGGGTGGTAAGGCACTGGAACAGGTTGCCCAGGGAAGTTGTTGAGGCCCCATCCCTGGAGATGTTCAAGGCCTCTAGTGGGACGTGTCCTTGTCTATGGCAGGGGGATTGGAACTCAATGATCTTCAAGGTCCCTTCCAACCTAAACCATTCCATGATTCTATGATTCTAAATCAGACTCTTCACAGTATTCAGTAAAACAGTATTTATTACTATGAATTGCTTCCTGTACAGTAGTTTAAAAAATACTTGAATAATTCTTTCTCCCCAAACTCACAAAAAGTCTAACTATGCAGATACAGTAAAATTTCTCTTGCCTTTTTTTTCCAGATGAAATTTAAGCTAAAAAAGTATACTTTTCTTTTCTTGTCCAGAACATTTAAATAACAGGGATAAGCAGCTAGGCCCAATTCATTATGTTTAACTAGTTAGAGAAGTCAGTACTGTGTGTAGACTACAGTTCTGCATGCTGATGAATACTTCATCAAAAGCTTTTTACTTAGCAAGATGGTGAGGGCAATATATCAATTATCAAAAATATCTCTATTCTAATCTGGTGCTTTGCATTATTTAACATTTTCTGACACAAAATATATCTTAACTCCCTTTTTCATTCTGTGGCCATTAATCTGCTGATGAAGAACACAAACGCCAATGACATAGAAAAACACTGCTGAGATTAAGATTTAAATGAAAATCAATGTTTCAGTTGGCTGAAAAACTAACCTCTCTGACTGGCTGAACAGTAAGACTGAAAATACAGTCCATGGTTTCATTTCATGTACAAAATTGTGTTCTTTTTTTTTTTTCCTTTTAATTGTTTTGGACGACGCTGTGATGAGTTGAAAAGGAAAGGTAAAGAAAAAAAAAAAGTGCATGAAAATTGGTTTCAGTTTTACTGAAATAGATTAGAACATCTCTAGGCCAAGCATCACTTGCATTAGCACTACCTGACAAGCTACTTTTGCTGAAACTAACTTTGCATGCATAATTAATTATTCAGGCCTCTTTTTTCTTCTTTTCTGCATCTTATTTGGATGCTAAATGGAGGAATTTATTCACGTGTCCTGCTTAACATCTGGGGAATTACTATGAAGCTGCAATTATATTAACTAACTAAAAATCGTATCAATCTCCATGACTGTCACTTACTCTGATTTTGACAGGTCTGATGTGACACTTTTTTCACTGGAAAGTGGAAATATTAAATCTTTTTTAGCCTGTAAAAGCTTTGTGCTTTATGGCTGAAAATTCAGCAATAAATGAGGTGCACATGACACATCTCAAAACTCTAGAGAAATTTCCCTATAACATCCTTGAATGTAGATGACCTCTTGGGTTTGTACATTAGAGTGCCGTTTGAATTTGCTTGTTAAAATGGTGCATAGGTTCTCTACACGTGTATGAAAATTCCTCCTCTATCCTGCACCCTTAAATTTAAAACCAAAAATAAATCCTCATCAGATATCTGCAGACAAAGCCTTTGAGACACCGCCAACTGAGATAATTTGACATAACATCTCAACTTCTCTTGTGGCATGAATTGGGAGTGTACACTTATATAGGAATACCCATTACTGCCAAATATGATGAGTCAGTGCAAGTGGCACCGGTTTTAATGTTGCTAAAATTTCCACTCTTCTGATTTCCTCTTTATCACCTTGTGTCCATGGACAAATAGGAATAGGAAATATAATCCATGAATGCACACTGCAAGCTGAAAAATGTAGGTTCATCGGAGGCATTAGACATTAAACAGCTTTCTATAAGAGTATATCATCAAACTGTACCACGTTACCTCTGAAAGTAGCCTGTGGGTTAAAGGAAGGGCTTAATTAAAAAAACAGTTTAGTGTATATGTGAATGAGGTAAATTCTACCAGGTGGCAGAAGAACTGGATGTTTTGGCACCAGTTTAAACTTTCAGATGTAAAAATCCCATGTTGAAATCCTGTCTTTCTTTTAAAATTTGATTTCTAGGCCTGCCTCAGGGATAACTTTGAAGCTGTAAAATTTATACAGTTCTGTAGACATGCACAGGAAACAGTTGCTTTAGATCCCCAAATACTGCCAAAGCCTTATACTGAACATTGTCTGCATGCCTCGACTGCTGCATTCCCTCCTCTATGTGAGACCCATATAAACTGCCCAAGAAGTAATGTTGCACAGTTTCCAGACCAAGAAGGACGACTGGCCTCACCACGCGAAGGCTTGCATAGACACCTGTCTGTCAGAGCTTCTAGAGCTTTGCTAGTGTATTGGGTCTGGCTGACATAGAGATAATTTTCGCTATAGCAGCCCTCATAGTGCTGTGCTTTGTATTGGTGGCTAGAAAGGTGTTGATAACACACCAGTGTTTTGCCTACTGCTGAGCAGAGCTCCCACAACATCAAGGCTGCCTCTCCAACGTTCCCCCCCTCACCAGTAGGCTGGAGGTGGGCAAGATCTGGAGAGGGGACATAGCCAGGACAGCTGACTCAAAGTGACCAAAGGGATATTTCATACCATATGACATCTGCTCAGCAATAAAAGCTAAGAGAAAGGAGGAGGAGCGGGGCAGCATTCCTTACTACATTTGTCTTCCAGAGCAACTCCTATGCATACTGAAGCCCTGCTTTCCAGGAAGTGGCTGGACATCACCTGCTGATGGGAAATACAGAATAACTTTTTTGTTTTCCTTTGCTTCCACATGTGGCCTTTGCTTTTACTTAATTAAACTGCCTTTATCTTGTCCCATGAGGATTTTTCCACTTTATTTTCTCCCCCTGCTGTCTTGCTGAGGAGGGAAGGGATAGAGCTGCTTGGTGGGCACCTGGTGACTAGCCAAGGTCAACCCATGACAGGTAGTCCCCTGGTAAGTACCCTCGTTACCATCATCATTGAGAAACTGCTGAACATAAGTTTAAGTTTCTATGTCAAATCCAACCATTGCAGGATCAATTTAAATGCAGTGCACCATGAAAGGCATTTCATAGATGTACTTCTGAAAAGATTTCCTCAGGGAAGCTGTGCTGGAATGTCCTATAAATGCAGGCACCAACTATTTTGCTTCCAAGCAGAGTTTGAGTGGAACTTAACTTTATGCTTTTCCATTTTAACAACCATTTCTCCTTGCACTAAATCTCTGCTTTCTTCTCAGGTAACATGTACTTTATCACAATGTAATTTGAACAAAAATCAGTGAAAAAATATTTGTTTTCAAGCAGTTTCTGGTTAATCATGATAACATCACTGATTTAAGCAGAATTTAAATGTACAGACTACTGACTCTTCCACTTTGCGAGTAAAATTACGTGGATTCAGCAGAATGAATTCCTGCACTAAGATCTCCCCAAGAATCACCTGGTTTCCCTCCATACTTCAGTTTTTGTCCTCTCCCCCATGACATGAAAGCATATTACAAATAATTCCATACGCTTTGAATAATGCAAAGACTGTTTTATCCTTCCCAAGCATATGGAAGTATATATCAAAAGGTTAGCAAAACTGTATTACATTCTTCAGCACCTTTAAGGGAACACAGTGCTTTTCTGTAAATCCCATGCAGAAAGTACACGTGAAATTATATTCTGACCTAACAAAATCACACAAAAAAAAACCCCTCTGAAGTTCTGCTATGAGGGACTGGAATACTTTTGCACAAACAGGACATTGAAGTTGCATAAGTTTTAATAAAGTAATAAAGGCAAATGGCACATCAATAAAAAATTAATAGCTAGATGTGAAAGGCTTATAAATAAATATAAATATTTATGTACTTATAGCTAACTAGAAAGTAAGGTGCTAAAGAAATTACTAGGGAAATAAATCTCTGTGGTTTTTTAGTGTTTAACATAACATAACACAAAAGGAACAAAAAGGAAAGAAGTACTTCCAGGAACCATTCTGTTGATATTGATATTAGCACTTTAGTTGATTTTAAACAATTATCTTCATTATGTTTGTTGCACTGCAGTACAGAGAACTCAGTGAAGCAGGAGCTTTAAATTTTCACATTTTATCCCACAGAAAATTTACACCCTGTAAAGAATTTGTTTATTTTATTACCATTACACTACACATGAGAGGATGAAGTTACTTAAATAATTTTGTTACACACCTTAACATGGGTACTGTGGAAGAGTGTATTGAATTAAGCAACTCATCTTCCCTGGGATAAACTTTCTTGTGTAGTCAAGTTTTAATAAACCTCTTAAAATTTTTTTTAATTGCAAGGCCACTCACTAAGGACAGCTCTCTCTATGCATCATCCTTGGAAAATATACTATCTTTTACTAGAAGATTTCTAGATAACAAAGATGGATACTGAAAATAACCTAAATATGTGATGATTTAGAGTATTATTTTAATGTGTGTCAATAATAACTGGGGAATAAAGTGAAATCAATAATATTAATTGAAAGGTTTGTTTTCATTAGAATATACACTGTCCTTCACACACCCATCCTGTTCACTTTTTCCTACCTATTTCTTTCTATTTTCTGCCCCTACTATTTTCTTAATTTTGAGGCCCTCTATAGAAAGCAATCGTAGTAATAGTAGAAAGGAAAATCTCCATCTTCCAGTTAGGAAGCATGTGATTTCCCACATTGAGTCCAGCCCTCTGCTGTCAGAGGCAAACCCCATTACATAGTTTCATCTATATCAGCTACTCCAGTATCCAGTGATAAATGCTGGCTTCAAATTTGCCAGATCAGATGCTATTCCAATTCTTTTCTACACAGCATTTCAAATGTTATCTTTATTTCTAGTAGTGCTTTCCAGCCCATTTCTAACACGTAAATGTTTTGATCATTTCTAACACGTAAATGTTTTGATCTTTTTAAGTTCATTCACTTTAAAGGGGGGGGCAACCCCAGACATTTTAAGTTCAGCACGTTCTGAAGCTTGAAAAATACAAATGTAGAAAACTGAAGCTATTGGTGTCAGTTTCTAAAAGAAAAAAAAAAAAAAAAAGTAATACTGGAGTACTAGGAATACAGCCATGGTAAGTTAAGGTGCCACACTCAAGAAGATTTTTCCTATCCGTTCTTCCCTGGAAACGGCACTATGTAGTTCAGCTTAAACTTGCCTGGTCTGCCAGGATCCCAAGGTGAATCTTCTCTTCAGAGAGCTCTACCCTGCAGCTGAGATCCCATCTTTTAACAGATCCTGTCAAGAATTTCCTGATGCCTTTTTCTCCTTACTTCAGCTCCTTACTTCAGCTACTTGCACCACCCCAATCTGGCACACAAAAAGAATGGCACAAACTCTTCTGATTATGCTTTTGGGCAAGTTATGTGTGTTGCCTTAAGGAGAAGTTGAATTTGGTTTGCAATAACTCATCAGCTTTGCTGTGAAGTACTTAATCCTTTTAGCAATGGAACTCTGTCAGGGGCTGGAAATGCACCACCGTTCACGCTTCTAACCAATGAATTACCATTACCGTTTTATGTTGTAAATTCCAGAAGAAGGTTCTCTGCTGTCTGAAAGTACATGTGCACACCAGGAAGGGTTCCCCAGCCATGAAGTACGGGTTCTAGTATTTAAGGTTAATGAATATTTTCTTCTTGGCTTCCGAGAATTTTTTCTTCTGAATTTTCTTCTTGGCTTCTTCTTGGCTTAACCTTTTAAAAAAAATAACATATATTTGAGGAAGTTGTGGTTTTGTTTCATTTTTTGGTAAATGTACGTACTTAGGTGTGTAGTAAAAAAACTATTTCTTCCTGCAATACACAAATTACTATATCTTAGTTAATAACATCATTGGCATTAAAATATGATTTTTCAATAATAACATCATAAAAGGAATCAATTTTGATGTTGTTCCAGAGCATCTCACAAGCAACCTCAAATTAGTTTCATTGCTAAACATCAAATGCACTGATGACAATTATTATTATTTTTAAAAAACAGGTTTATATTGGTAGACAGTATACTTTTTGAAGAACTACTACAAAGATAATCAGCTCCAGATGGAGTAATTTATATGCCTGAGATACTTATATTTCCAAAGCCTTTACTTTAGATTTGAGTCTGGATTATTTTATTTTATTTTTTGGAGGTGGGGGTGTGTATTTTGTTTCCTGCTCCCTCAGTTGCAACTTCTAATTCCCCTAAGGTGAATAGTGAAATATGAGTAATTTAAGCATGTAAATATATCTGAAGTCAGACAATACAGAATTTACATAATTTGAAACAACAAATACAATGAGATTATACAGTACATATATTTTAGATTTCCTCTGAGTCAGGATCATTTTCATTATATTTTTCAAGTTTTCCTTTCAGTTATTTTTTCCTTTCAGTTATTTTCAGTTCGTCATCACAATAAAGTGTTTCTTAAGGAAGTGCATTAACTTTATGAAATGGAAACGTAAAAACCTAGGGGGCACAATTCTCTTTTTAATAAATATGACTGCATTGCCAATATGTTGCGGAATGTTGTTGCAGCCAGGAGTAATTCAATTTTGATTAATCATGTCCTGGAAGAGAACTTAAGCTAGCTCACTTCAGCCTAACCTTTGGAAGCAAGCAGTCATTTTCAATGTCATTTGCCACCCTGGAGAATTATGAGTATTTAGCATTTCTCTCTCTCTCTGATTCAAATCCATCTGTTGCTTGAAGAGTACTGAACTTTTGCACTGTAGAGATCTTGATGAACCTCAGCCTAACAAACACTATCCATAAGGTTGGCACGATTTTTATTAGCTGAGCTCTTTCACATTCCCAACAGCCTTCCCAGCCCCAGGTGTAATAACATTAGGAATACAAAATCCCTGTGAATTCCCTGGCTGCAAAAGTGAGGTAACTGGCAGATGATGAGATATCTACTAGAACCCTTTTGGATTTATTCAATTAAAAACAATACCATGAGATTCTTACTAAGGTCTGTGAGGAGAAGGAAATTCTATTTGGGATAAGCAACAAAGTGCTTTAGGTTTAAAAACCTTAATTTGTTTGATACATGGTAGAAGATTAACATCTTTCCTGCAGTGCAACCATTTTATGTGGTGGGAAAAGCAACACCTGCTCTTTGATAATTTGCAGATCGGGTGACCCTGTCTGTTCAGATAGTAGGAAAACTTTCATAAATTCTAGTTCATATCTTACAAGATAAAACAAAAACGTAAGCTGGCACTGCAACCTCCTTGCCAGACCCTCTAATTTGAAAGAAACAGAGAGATTTAATAATTCACTCCATGGATTTAAATTTGCAAAGAACCCCCAAAAGACATGTGCCTTTTTAAATCTTTTGATGCGGCTCAGACTCTGAAGAATGAGAGACATGTTGATGTTTGCACAGTTCAGCAGTGAATGACCTCTATTACATAACGAAATTTATCTTAGCCTCAGTTGAAGCACAGGTAGAACAACACAGAAAATTTGAGTCATACCAAAACTAAGGTCCGTTACTAGCCAGAAGCAATTTGAGTTCCCAAACCCCTGTGCTACCACTGCATCCTTAACTCTAACTGTACTCATTTCAGGAACAGCTTCTGTTAGAGAATATGTAAAAGCTTTATGCAATCAACAAAGTAAATATCAACACTGCTGTTAAGAAGATGAACACTATCCCTTTGTTAGGTGAGGAAATGAGACCCACAGCATTTTAAGTCATTTGACATTCACAATGTCGCCTGCAGCAGAGGACAAGCCATTGCTACATTTTTTTTCCTCCTTAAGGAACAAAATCATTCACTCCTAGTGAAAGTGTGAGTGAACTCTATGCAGACAACCATTGTGGAATCATTTTTAGGTGGTCAGTACGACCGCATTGCATAATAAAATCTCAGTGACGGGATCCCAGCTGCTTTCACCACTGCTGTTCTTTTGTCTCTTTTACCAAACCAAACAAAACCACCTCAGTTCTTCTCTTTTTCCGCTATGTCTGAATGCTTTCACACACAGCTCATGTTCTCCCACCCAGAAAGATAGATAAACACAAGCCTCTTATGTTGATTACACTGTCCTATCTTATCCTGACACACATCCATGCACAAACTGTAAGGTCGTCTTCTGCTAGTTCCTGGCCTGGAAGTTGCATTAGGAAATGGAAGAAATGAAATGTAGAAATGAAGAGTAGGGTGAGAGTGGCTGAGAATATACCACCACATACATCTGTACCTGGCAAGAAAAGAATATGGTGAGTATTTCCCCCAGCTTCCAGAAACTCTGCTTATCTGTTGCACAACACTCTGTTGGGAGGCCTCAGCCTTTCAAACAGGTCTGCACCCAAATCCCCCCTCAAAAGGTAGATGGGGTGGGGTTTTTTAACTTCTTAATGGGGAAAAATCTAAACAAGTGTGATTTTGCCTCAGATATCATATGGAATAAGAATGAAAAAATACATGCTCATATTTCAGACAGTATGAAAGGGAGATCAGTTAATAGCTAGATGTGGACTATTATAATCTACTCACATGGAGATAATAGTCTGATGTCTCGAGATGTTTACCAGGTGCCTCTCATCTTTCTTTACTGACACCGTGAGTTAATCCTCCTGCTTTCTAGGAGGACAGCTGCTCTTCTAATAGCAATAACACTGAGTTCCCAGATATAAAGTCATACATAATTTATATTATTTTCTCAGGTAAATATACAGGCTGGAAAAGCTGTAACCTGACTCATCAGAGACCTCTTTTTATCACACAAGTCATCAATTCTGCATGGTACGTATACAGTTTGGGGAGTGAAGCTAGGTGCATGACAGGAAAAGACTGTTATACAGCTCCTTTCTTCTGTGTTGGACTGCTTCATGCTCTGCTATTTTAACTGACTTGCTGTAAACCAGCTAATTAAATGGGGTCAGGTTTATAGATAAAAGGATGGGCAGAACTGAAAGGAAAGTAGACACCAAATCACTGCCCCTGCCTTTAGCATTATATGAGGTTGCGTGAGCATCCCCAGAAACACTACTGCACATCTCCTGTGTGTCTCTCACTATTCTTTACTTCTATTTTATTGCAAGTTGCCTGTGGGATCACTTGGTTTCAAGTACTCAAGGGTTAAAGAGCAGTTGAGAGGTTGGGGGGCGAGTATAAAATAAGAATCTTTGAAATAACTCCAGAAAAAAATTATCAATAGACATCATCAACATTCGAACATAGCCCTGACAGATGTAACTGTGTTTTCCAAGTGTATTTGTAATTTTGGCTACCTCACCCAGTCACGTATCTCATAAATCTCTATTAAAGGTTTGATAAGGGATAAGCAATGTTTTTCCCAAGGCCGAGATCTTTTTACAGTAAAGTAACAGAGTTCCGGAATTTCTTCACTTGAGGAGTTATGGGGGAGGGAAAAGAAACTTACAGACAAGTGGGACAGAGGACAGTGTTACTAAAAACAGAAAACACAAATGTTGTTTTGATGAATAAAATAACCATCTTATTGAACAGCATGGAGAAAAGTATAGCAATAAAAGTTTCCAAAATAAGTAGAACATTTATTTTTGCCGTTAGGAAAAAATAAACTAGAAAATGCACCATACTGGGTGGGGGAGACGGACGGACGACACGACACACCAAGAAGTGATGAATGATCACATTTTATCTCATCTTCTCCACTGCAGTTTTTAAAATTAACTTTTCTTAAAAAAACTGGAAAACAAAGGCAATTTCTTTTACATTAAAATATGAATAACATGATTCTATAACCACAGAGAAAAAGTTTTGCTCTTTTACTCCAGATCTGAATTATAGACATTAAAAGATTTTGTTTAGATTTTGATATTGAATATAACCTAGTTACATTCTGTTAATATTCACTTATATTAGCAAGCTTTAGCTCAGGCCCCTAACTGGTCTGAATATTAGCCAGGAAAAATAGTTAACAAGACTATTATTATTCCATAATTTATTTTAATTCATCATACACTGTATTGTATATGTAGGAAGGTGATTCTGCCCCTCTGCTCTGC
>NW_009648148.1:1969330-2020481 GCF_000708025.1 Charadrius vociferus
CGGTTCAGAGGAGGGCCGCAAAAATGATGAGAGGGCTGGAGCACCTCTCCTGTGAGGAAAGGCTGAGAGTTGCGGTTGTTCAGCCTGGAGAGCAGAAGGCTCCAGGGAGACCTTATTGCGGCCTTTCAATACTTAGACGGGGTTTATGAGAAAGATGGGGACACATTTTTTAGCAGGGCCTGTTGCAATAGGACAAGGGGTAATGTTTTTAAACTAAAAGAGGGCAGATTTAGACTAGATAGAAGGAAGGATTTCTTTACAATGCAGGTGGTGAAACACTGGAACTGGTTTCCCAGAGAGGTGGTAGATGCCCCATCCCTGGAAACATTGAAGGTCAAGTTGGACGGGGGTCTGAGCAACCTGATCTAGTTGTAGATGTCCCTGCTCATTACAGGGGGTTTGGACTAGGTGACCTTTAAAGGTCCATTCTAACACGAAGTATTCTACGATTCTAATTTTACTTTTTTATTTGAATACTGCCAACTGAACTTTTTCTACACTCAAGGGAAATTTAATGTCTAGGTTTTTTTCCTCTTTTTGATAAAAATTGTCTGAGATTCTATAAATTTCCAGACTTATTTTTTTTCCAGTCAGTTTTAAATTACCAGTACAGTGAGTACTTAGATCAGTAGGTGATTACAGGAAGATAAGGAAGATAGCACTGCAGGTGATTTCCTGGATCATTACTTCCACAGTTCCGTTATTATTGGAAGAGCTGCTCAACAAATAAAACTGATTATCACACGTATATTACACATAGTTATGAGTGATCAACCATTAAACTTCTAAAAGGAAAAAAAAAAAAGTCTTTAAGTTAGACTTGCAAATATGAAGGCTAATATTTTCAAAGGAATCCTGCCCACTGAAGTCCCCAGGAATTTTTCACTTACTGTGGACGGATCCAGATTGTATCACAAATTAGATGATGGCAAAGCACACTCTCTCCATACAGAAAAACTGAGAAACTTTTGTTATACTTTTTAATAAAGTTTCCATACACCTTTGACACTTTCTATAAGGAAAGCAACAGGGTGCAAATAAGGATATATGTTTTAAGCCCAGAAGAACTAGGCAATGAGTTTGCATTAGCATACATGTAGCTGAGTTTCTTATACCAAACTACAGAGTTAAACCTTTTCTTTAGAATTAATCTTTTATTGAATCACAGAAAGTACAAGAACACCAGTTACAGTGGGATTTCTTATATTTGAATCAATGGCAGCACTAGTCCAGTTGCCTTTCATGAAACAGTTAGTATGAGAGCTATCTGCAGAAAATAAGTTTACATTCCCTTTGTGACTTCTCTGTCCTACCTATGAATTTCAAAGGAAAGTTTATCTTTTTAATTTTATTCTCAGAAATAGGTCACAGTGACTTCTAGAAGGCTTAGCATTAAGAAATCACTTTTCCTTTAGGAGATACAAATCTTAATGAAGAGAGCCAAAAATGTCTTACTCTTTAGAATAGGTTTATTACTGATTTATCAGTTCATTATCCTCCTAATTTCCCCATTTATAAATCTGGAAAATCTGATTAACTCTTGGACTATCCTCATGTCACTGTCTACGCGATATTACATTAAATCCTCTGATGACTTACTAAGATCGTTTCCCTGACTTTCCTGAACTCTACAGATATTTTACAGCCCTGAGGAAAGAAAAAAAGTACAATAGTATAGACTCAAGGCAATAGAACCCTAAAACTCTTTGACACCACAAGCAAACAATCCTAAAATCTTTAGAAATTCACTTTAAATAACAACAATCATGATATATTCTTAGAGATGTTCATACACTGGGTGTCAAAATCCCCACTATGTTGTTATTAACGTCTATTTAAAGGTACACGCTACCAGAAGGTGTCAAATGCGACTTTTTCTTCTAATTTCACAGTCTCTCTACTATCTGTCTTGCAGGAGTGGAAGAAGGGGAGAAGGAAAAGAGGTAAAGATAAATTTGCTTCAAAGCCAAACGATATTCCCTCCCTTCTCATTTTATAACACTATTTGTTAAAAAAAAGTCCCTTGTTCTAAGAGAAGACAAAGGGGTAAAATAACTTGGTGATCCAACACAAATACATTTTAAGAATTCTTTTTAAGAATTCTTTATCATAAACAAGAACACACATTAGCAGTGTACTTTTCACACTTCAGAATTACATCTAGTTTTTCAACCCAATAACTTAAGCTGCTACATTAAGCCTAAACAGCATAAGAAATTAGAGTCTTCTCAATTTATTTAGTTTCACTTCAGGGATGGTAAAGTGCTTTGCCAGCTTTTCCAATTTCACCAGTCTGAATAATTAATTGTTTTAAATGCCATTTACATTTTGTAATGAAAAGCAATACTTAAAATTTCATAAATAATAAGCATGCATAATTTGTGTTTCAATTACTGAATTTATAATCTCTCTGAATGCTATTCAATGCATTGCTAATGCATTTTTGGCCAATAATTTCTTAATAGATGGCTTTCTAATTTATACTTTTCTCCCCGAAGTACATATCTCAGGCTTTTCTTCATCCTATAGGTGCAAATAAAAACAAATTCTTCAATGTACTGACCACATATATTTATATTTCAGGATTTATGGCTAATCTACATTTTTAAAATGCAATTATAGTCATACTTTCCCCTTCATCATTCTAGAGCAATTGTTAAACATAAGATTAATTAAACTTTCACTTTCATTTGTTAGAATTACACTGAAACCACCAACCAGAATGGAAATTAGAAACAAAAGTTAATTTTACTACAATGAATCTGCTATATTCTGCAAATATGGCAGTGTTGGCTCCTCATGCTTTCTAGCCAAAGAGGACAACTGCCATCTTTAGTCTGTGCATCTAAACCACTTACAGAATTACTGGAAGCAAAACCAGAAAAAAGTTTTGCAATGATTGTACAAAAGTGTAATGTCCCTGCTGATACACAAAGGTTGAGAATCGGTATTTTTTTTGACCAAAATACTTAAATTCAGAGTTAACAAGGGTTTCACTGGAAGCTGTATTGGGTGTTATTGACAAAAATAATAATTGCTTAAATATTTTTCTGTTACCTTTCTAAAACCTCTGGTTTTAGAAAATAGCTGTTTTATGGCAGGCCACCAAGGCCAACCTAGTCAAGAGATCTCCAAGTCCATTACGTCTGTTTATAAATATATTAGGACTGATTCAGTAAATTTGGAGGAGGAGTAATTTAAGGTAATTAAAGTTGTCTTTTACTTATCTTGAGGGAGCCACAATTAATAATGACAGACATTACAGCTACTTGACCTTGCTTAGGGACTCCCATCAGACGGAAATATTTAAGATCACATGGTGTCTCTACTACAAGAGTAGCTGGCAGAAACATTCCCTGAACACCCTCTTATCTTTCGCCATCAGAACAAAGCTGGGTAGAACTTAGCCCCTTTTCTTCTCTTCCCCGCCTTTTTTTTTTTTTAGTTATTAAATGTTCTTACTGGTATTAGTGAAGAAATGTGAATGTTTATTAGAAATCAGTCAGGAATCTCCAGAGATCAGGTAGATGAACATTTATAGTGAAAGTACCATCTGATAATTTTAACTGAAGGCCTTTGGCAACTAATGCTTAATTGCTCTGGTCTGTTTGAATCTTCAGTGAACAGTGTTTCCAAGTAATTCCCTCCATTTAAAATAAATGTAATTGCTAACAAAGCCATATGCAACCTGCACAGTGAATGGTTCAGTGATTAGTGACTAGAATTTCACTTAGGCAATGATTCATAGTGGAAGCTCTAGCTATGAAAGTCATTCTGATTACACTGCTCATGACAAGGATCAGGCATAGGCTGAGGGAATTAATTTTACTTCTGTGAGGCAGAGACTAAAAGCAGTTCCTTCTACTGATGTAATTTACAATTGTCAGATCTAAAATCAAATATCATATAAGGTTTTATTTGTGAGATGAAATATCAGCCTGCGCTTATAATACTTTCTATAGAAATACTTCTTTTGTGACAGGGTTACTGAAAAATCTAAGAAAGTGCAAGGTGGAGTTTTATAGTCTCAGCAACCTTACCTTCAGATCACTCTTTTGTTGTCTGTGTATGTTATAGAGAGTCTATGAAAAGTTTATCACAAGTTAAACATTGCAAATTATAAAAGGCTTCTGTATCATTAGCATCTCTCTTTCTGAATAATTTTTAGACTATATATCACTGTAAGCTTGAACCTTGATACACCTTGTAATAATTCTACTTCAAGTGGAAACAGTGGGAATTGTGCGCTATTGAGGACTTAAATGTTTTCTGTTTTCATAGATCTGAAAATTGGATATAATCTAAATTTTAGTTATTTATTAACAGCAGGCAAAGGTAGCTTCATTTTCACAAATGAGAGTCAACTATTAAAAACAAGCCCCCAAACCAATCTACATATTGTCTTTGTTTTATGTTAATATGCGTTAATCTTCAAAGTAAACCATAGGGGACCAGCATCCTATTTCTGTAAACCGCCTTATTTTTGCATTTAATTTCTTTAAAAACCTTTCGAAAATGCTTTGAATGTTCCTATCTTATCAATATCTTGTACACGTCAACAGCATACCCTTCACTCATATGAGACATCACAATTATGTAAGTCTGAGAGGGGTTTACTGTTTTGTTTTTTTTCCTTGATTTTTATCTATTAAAAGTATCAACAACATTGACAAGCCTTAAAAAGGAAGTTGTTAAGTGATGTATTTTGTAAGGTACCACAACCTTGTCCTGTTTTGAGGTAGAACAAAACCAATTTTCTTTTCAGTAGTGTTACTTTTCAGTTAAGTCTTTTCTAACTGACTGTACTCTCTGAAATTAACAGTATGTTTTTCAGACAGTGCCTTCATCTAGCAGTGATAAGGTCTGATGTTTATAGTGAATACTAAAGAATGGTATGCAGCAAGGCTCTTGCTTAAATTTATTCTTATAACAACCAGCAACAACAACCAAGGCCAGCTAACTTTTTTATGCGACAAGCTAGAGGGCCAAAAGCAGAATACTGTCAAAGGCTCACATCTGTGAGGAGATTTGAACAGGACAGGTGACCCAAAACTGACCAATCGGGTATTCCATCCCATCTGCATCATGCTCAGTATAAAGCTGAAGGATTAGCGGGGTCACCTCTCTTTTTTCAAGGGCTGGCATCCGAGCAGGACTTTGTGTGTTCATCTTCCTTTGACTCTGATCCGTGTATTCCTGAATCCAGTTCCCATCTGACGCTGAGTCTAGTCTGGGATTTTCCCAGAGCCTGCTGGCAACATGATCATCACCCTGAGAGCTCAATATTGGTTTTGTATATATTTCATTATTTTCTTATTAATATTATTATCTTTTCTCTTTACTGTTAGTATTTCATTATAGCTGTTTTAGGTTTTTTCCCAACCCATGTTTCTCTCCCTTATTCTCTGTCCCTTCCCCTTCTTGGGGAGAGAAGGGAGAGGGGTTAGGGAAACATCTGTCACTCATTTAGTGGCCAGCCCAGCCTAAATCTTGACAACCTTAATCTGACCCATCCAACTGGAAAACTTCAAGAACAACAACAAAAATAAAGAAAAATAATGACAAAACATACACTTTGATGCTTCATTTTATCAAATTTTAGTGGATTATGTAAAAGAATCTGTTGTCCATTACTGTAATATGTCACCCATACAAAGAGATAAATTGATATTTGTAAACTAATGACATCCAGAAGGCTACCTCATCAAGCTTTTCACGCACATGCATTACTTCATCACCCTGTGAGCATTTAATAACACAGCTGAACATAGAATTCATACAACCATATAAATGTGACAGAAAAAAGGAGAGAATATAATTTTCCTTACCGATGACCAAATATCTATTTTTACATTTAATTTCCATAGATGCCTGAAGCAAATTATGGTTACGGAAGACAAGCAATTACATATACACACTTGGTACAGAAACTTCCCAGATTTTTGTCTCTCTCAAGTGGAGATACAAATACACTGCTACACATCTGATACCACTCCCACTAAGGTTTATACAACTTTTTAGGGACCAGGAATCAACTGAGTCCATAAACAGGTACCGCATTATTTTACTGATGTTACCTAATAACAAACAACTCACAACAAACAGGTACTTACTGAGCAATGGTGTCATATGGTATGAAATATACCTTCGGCCAGTTTGGGTCAGCTGTCGCGGCTGTGTCCCCTCACAGCTGCTTGTGCACCTCCAGGCTCCTCGCTGGCAGGGCAGCATCAGAAGCTGGAAAGCCTTTGACTTAGTGTAAACACTGTTTAGCAAAAGCTAAAACATCAGTGTGTTATCAACATGAGTCTCATCCTAAATCCAGAACACAGCACTATAGCAGCTACTAGGAAGAAAATTAACCCTATTCTAGCTGAAAGCAGGACAGCCATGCATAGCTGTATTAGAGACAGCTGAAAGCTATTTCATCCCTCTGCAGTGATGCAGCTGTTTAAAACCGAGCAGGAGTCAAGTTTGCTAATAATGTGCCAAGAAGTACTAAGCCCACCTGTTGCCTTGTTAGGAAAGATATTGAACACACTGGAAAGGAGTTAGTCTCCCTTAAGGCTTTTAAATATTGTTGGTGTTAATTATGAGGACAGTATGTATTCAACGCATTTCTGTTTCAATATAAAGTTACAACATCAGATAAGCAATGTTCCCCATTTGGGAGCAGCTCATTGCTGGAAAGACAGACTAACTGCTTGAGAGGAAAATACATGGATAAGAGAATCAGGCACAAGAAAAAAAACAGAGATCAACAAATCATATTTACATAACTGTCAAGCCACATAGCTTCTACCAAACAGTTGAGTGTTTACTTCTTTAACTAATAGGAGAAAACCTGGGTTACAGTGATCATTCACTGGTGGAGTTCACAGTCCTGAGGGATGTGGGACACGTGAAGAGTAAAGTCAGGAACCTGAATTTTAGGAAAGAAAACTTCTAGCTGTTCAAGAAATTAGTCAGGGAAACTGCCCTCAGGGACAAGGGAGCAGAACACAGCTGGTTAAGGATCCTTTCCACAGAGCACAAGAACTCCTGATCCCCAGGTGTAAGAAATCAGGAAAGGAAGGCAAGAGGCTGGCATGGATGAGTCAAGACCTGCTGGTCAAACTAAAGGGCAAGAAAGAGATGCACAGGCAGAGGAAGCAGGGACAGGTATCCTGGGAAGAGTGTAGTGACACTGCCCAGTTGTATAAGGATGGGGTCAGGAAGACCAAGGCACAGCTGGAGCTGAACTTGGCAAGGGACATAAAAAATAATAAGAAGGGCTTCTACAGGTATGTCAGACAGAAAAGGAAGGTGAGAGAAAGCGCATTCCACCTCATGGGCAAGACTGACATAGTGGCAACAAAGGACAATGCAAAGGCTGAAGTACTCAACAACTGTTTTGCCTCAGTCTTCACTGGCAACCTCTCTTCCCACACCTCTCAAGTGGATGGGACTGCAAGGCAGGGACAGAGGAGCAAAGACCCTCCCACTGTAACAGAAGATCAGGTTTGAGACCATCTGGGGAACCTGAACATTCATAAGCCTATGGACCTGACTAGATGCATCCCAGAGTCCTGAGGGAACTGAACTTGGCTGACGTAGTTGCCAAGCCATTCTCCATGATATTTGAAAAGTCATGGCAGTCAGGTGAAGTCCCTGGTGACTGGAAAAAGGGAAACATTGCACCCGTTTTTAAAAAGGGGAGAAAGGAGGACCCTGGGAACTACCGACCTGTCAGCCTCACCTCTGTGTCTGGGAAGATGATGGAACAGATCCTCCTAGAAGCTATGCTGAGGCACATGGAGGACAGGGAGGTGATTCAAGGCAAACAGCATGGCTTCACCAAGGGCAAGTCAAACCTAGCAGCCTTCTATGATGGAGTGACTACATCAGTGGACAAGGGAAGAGCTATGGGTGTCATCTATCTGGACTTCTGTAGGGCCTTTGACAAGGCCCCCCACAACATACTTCTCTCTAAATAGGAGAGAGACAGATTTGATGGATGGGCTGTTTGGTGGACGAGGAATTTTTTCAATGGTCGCATCCAGAGTCTAGTGGTCAGTGGCTCAAAGTCCAGATGGAGGTCCGTGACAAGTGGTGTTCCTCAGGGGTCCATATTGGGACCAGTACTGTTCAATATCTTCATCAATGACATAGAGAGTGGGATCAAGTGCACCCTCAGCAAGTTTGCAGATGACACCGAGCTAAGTGATGTGGCTGACACACAGCTGCAGTATTGCACCCAGCTCTGGAGCCCTCAGAACAGGAAAGACGTGGACCTGTTGGAGTGGGTCAGAGGAGGCCACGAAAATGATTACCTCTCCTATGAAGAAAGGCTGAGAGAGTTTAGGGTTGTTAAGCCTGGAGAAGAGAAGGCTCCAGGGAGACTTCATTGTGGCCTTTCATAGTTAAAGGGAGCTTATAAGAAAGATGGGGACACATGAGTTGACACACATGAGGGCCAGGAGAGACAGAGGGACCCAGACAAGCTTGAGAAGTGGGCCCATATGAACCTCATGAGGTTCAACAAGGTTAAGTGCAGGGTCCTGCACCTGGGTTGGGGAAACCTCTGGTATCAATACAGGATGGGGGATGAAGGGATTGAGAACAGCCCTGCCGAGAAGGACTTGGGGATACTGGTGGATGAAAAGCCCAACACGAGCTGACAATGTGCACTTGCAGCCCAGAAAGTCAACCACATCCTGGGCTGCATCAAAAGAAATGTGATCAATACAGGATGGGGGATGAAGGGATTGAGAACAGCCCTGCCGAGAAGGACTTGGGGATACTGGTGGATGAAAAGCCCAACACGAGCTGACAATGTGCACTTGCAGCCCAGAAAGTCAACCACATCCTGGGCTGCATCAAAAGAAATGTGACCAGCAGGTCAAGGGAGGTGATTCTGCCCTTCTCTGCTCTGGTGAGAACCCAGCTGGAGTACTGCATCCAGCTCTGGAATCCTCAGCACAGGAAAGACATGGACCTGTTGGAGTAGGCCCAGAGGAGGGCCACAAAAATTACCAGAAGGGTGGAACATATCTCCTATGAAGTCAGGCCGAGAGAGCTGGGGTTGTTTAGCCTGGAGAAGAGAAGTCTCCAGGGAGCCTTACTGTGGCCTTTCAATGGTTAAAGCGGGCTTATATGAAAGATGGAGACAAACTTTTTATCTGGGCCTGTTGCAATAGGACAAGGGGTAATGGTTTTAAACTAAAAGAGAGATGATTTAGACTAGATAGAAGGAGAAATCTTTTACAATGAAGGTGGTGAAACAGTGGAACAGGATGCCCTGGAACCATTCAAGGTCAGGTTGGACGGGGCTCTGAGCTATCTGATCTAGTTGAAGATGTCCCTGCTCATTCCAAGGGTTTGGACTGAAATGACCTTTAATGGTCCCTTCCAACCCAAACCATTCCATGATTCTTTAAGCAGAACATTATTTCGGTATCTTTCACACTTCTACTTGCACCTGCACAGGTGTGACTTGAAAATACCAGGTACCATGCACAAGTGGGTTATATGAACGTGCAGAGTAAGTTCCAACCCAGTGAATGATACATTTAAATGCACAATTTTCTGAGTGAAACCAAATGCTCTGTTATTGCAAATATTTGCCTAATAGTAAAACTAAAGTAAAAGAAGTCATTATCTACTAACACTATTTCATGGTGCATGATATAACAGAGCTCAGTGCACATTTTGCATTGTCACACAGAGTTTTTAAGTACCTCATATATTTTTATACAAATATATATAAAAGTAGAATATATTTTTATAGTTTTAAGTATTTCAACCCTTAAGAGTTTTGGGTTGTATTCCTTACAAAAATGAGGGGAAAAAGCTCCATCTTCCCATTCAATCGCAGTTTTCCAGCTGCAATTGCAACCCAGCAGATTAGTTCAACCAAAGGTTAAAATTCTACTAAAACAAGTGGGACTTCACTGTATGCTTAGGTGAACCTTAGAAATAGGTATTGTGCTGAACAGAAGTTTTTACTTATTTGGGACTGTAACGGCTGCGGGTGCCCCTGTGCAGGCGCCTCCAATGGCCCCACCGCAGGGCACAGCTGAGCCCCGCAGCACGGGCAGGCACCGTGGGAAAAGCCTGTGTCAGAAAGGACAAGGAGAGTGTGCCATGAAGCCCAGAGAATAGCGCAAAGAAGCTGACTTCTGTCTCAATAGAGAGGGGACAGAGGGTGGCCTTTGTTTTAGATGAACAGCTGTCAACAGGTGAGTGGATTAACTGGAGGTGTAAATGTCTCCCTGGGTTAGCCAGACCAGTATGGGGGGAATGAACACTGCTTTGGAGCAACATAGAGTGTAAACACCAGACAACCAGCGAAAGCACTTTGAAGAGAGCAATAGGCTTGAGCTGGTTTCAACCCAAATATTCTCTCCTGATGTGTGGAGACACCCAGAGTCATGATGGTGAGTGTATCATAGAGACCTGTAATGGGAAATACTTTGGTATTGTGTTTGAACTGTATATTGCAATTGCTGTATTTTGCTAAGTCTAATTTACACAAGTACTGTGTTTTCAGTGTATTTTCTATCACACTACTAAATCAGAAATCCTGTGTAACATCAAATATCTTCAAATAAGTATATTCAATATTAAACATTATACCCTCCACAAGTGGAATATCTAAAAGAACCTGGTCAGAGTATTTGACTCTGACAGTCTCACCGCTGTGGTCTATTTTAATTGGTAATAAATTAAATTAATTTCCCTGGGTCGTGTGTGTTTTGCCCATGACGGTAATTGGTAAGGGATCTCCCTGTCTTTATCTCAACCTATGAGTTTTTCCATTTTATTTCCCCCCTCTGTCCTGTTGAGGAGAAGGAGGAGTGAGAGAACACCTGAGTGGGTGTGGGTCAGCCAAGTTGAACCTCTCACAGGGAGCCCCATTGAAAAAGGACAAGTAACCCCACAAACCAAACAGTCTTCATAATTTCAATTTAAGAATGATGGTAAAATTTTCTAGCTACGAAGAGAACAATCTGACTTGCAAATTAGTTGTGAGATAAGAGTGTAAAACATTCAGCAAGCAGATACAGTACAGACTATTTTTTTCAGCTGCTGGTGGAAGACTTCTCAAGTCACTTTGTCGTTGCTGTTGGAAACCTGTTCCACTGTAGCAGAGTTCCACTGCTTTGTACTTCAAGTCATACAAAAGAAAATTTAGACAAGCCTGTAAGAAGACTCTGTACCAACTCAAGAAATGAAGAGTTGAAAGTGAAATATCACTGCATTTCTTCCTTGCTCAGGACCTAGAGATATTGTATCTGACTATTCAAGATGGGATTATAAATCATGCTTTAGAGATTAACTAACCCTCACCAATCATTCACTGCTTTAGAGCATTTGTCTTCCTATGGATAGGATTCCATAAGTAACAAGACTTACTGGGTTATACATGTATTAAAAAGAGAAATGCATTAATGCATAGGCTAAGGTGAATGTTCACTCACGCATAATGACATTAATGCTGCAAAATCCATATTGGTCTAGCTTACATCTAAAATTCTATTACCACATTATTGATTGATCACTTGAACTTTCAATTTAGTTGAGAATGATCTGAACGATTTAAGTACTTTATCGATGTATTCTAGAATACCTTGCCTGTCAAAATGAAGGGATTGGAAGGTATTCTTTACTTGAGCAATAAAAATTCTTTTTTTGCCCAGTTGCCCTGGAAAGTATATGGTACATTCTTAATTGTATGTTAGAAAAATAATAGATATTGGAAGTAACCATGAATAATATTTCAGGTATTTCATATATCTTTCAAATATATACTTTCCTATAGCAAACAATTATATGTCTCGGTTTTATTTTACTACTGCAACATACATTGATGAAAGCCAAAACTTTCTAATGTACTACTAGATCATATCAGAATCTATATCCATATTTACTAAAACTGAATACTTATAGGAGAAGAACATGTACACACTGAAGCATGAACTAACAAGTTGTTCTAGCCACATTTTTCTGACCTATCTGCCAAAAATCTCAGTCATAGAAGGAACTTCTCTTTAGTCTCATGTCTTATCTGGTAAGTCCTCTATATAGTCAACAAAACACATGTATCAGCTAAAACCAATTCTTTATATGCCACTGACTGGATCTGATTGGACTGATGTGGTAGGAGGAATTTCCATAAGTCATAACACAGGATTTTAGAGCCACAGCCCAAGGTAATCTTTTTATTTTTATAATATTTTTATTGCAAGTTCCAATTGTTATTTTACTCTTGTGGTGTCTTAGGAAAGAACAGAATAAAATTCTTCAGGGTTAATAAAATTTACATCAATCACACGGCTGCATACAACCCAACACGTGCTATAAACATGTGGTGGGTTCACCCTGGCTGGATGCCAGCTGCCCACCAAAGCTGCTCTATGACTCCCCCTCCTTAAGTGGACAGGGGAGAGAAAATATAATAAGAGGCTTGTGCGTCTAGATAAGGACAGGGAGATCACTCAACTATTACCGTCACAGGCAAAACAAACTCCACTTGGGGAAATCAGTTCAATTTATTACTTATCAAATCCAAGTAGGATAATGAAAAATAAAGCCAAATTGTAAAAACACCTTCCCCCCACCCCACCTTTCTTCCTGGGCTGAACTTTACTCCTGATTTTCTCTACTTCTCCCCACCCAGTGGCACAGGGAGACAAGGAATGGCGGTTGCGGTCAGTTCATCATACGTCATCTCTGCTGCTCCTTCCTTCTCAGGGGAGGACTCCTCACACTCTTCACCTGCTTCAGCTCACGGTCCCTCCCAAGGGAGACAGTCTTGCACAAAATTCTCCAACATGAGTGTTGCCAAAGTAAGCATTTCGGACCTGAGCAATTTGGCACCAGCAATCATCATCTTCACAGGTGAGACAGATGAGGTGGTTTAATAATTATACCCCAGGCTCTCACGGACATACAATCACAAAAAAACCCCAAAAGCCTGTAGCTGAAAACCAAAGCCAGTCAACTTAATCTATGAGCAATGACTAACTAAACTAAAGAAAGCTGGATTTCACAAGGAGTTTGGAACTATCTACAGAATCACAACAAGATGAGAGTCAGTATTTCATGAAGACACAGAAATAAGAAAGCAGCTGCAGTGCTAAGCAGCAGAACACAGCTTGATGATTTTTGCCCCAGTCATGTCTCTAGTAACTCCCAAGCATGCACGGAGTCAAAACTCAAAATCTCTCACTTCCTGTATTTCATTTTCTTTTTCTCTTAGAAGAAATCAGTTTATGCTAAACAAAAAAATAGCATTTAATGTTAAAGCCAGGAAATGTGAAAGAGGAAGGCAACTAACAGAGTAACTGAAAATAAAGATAAATGTGATGCAGTGCTGTTCTAACAGGGTGACTTATGTTAAAAAAAAATAATTTAACATCTCTAGCTTAGATATTAAATAAAAAATCTTTTCTCACACAGTAGAAGAGTACAGATGTCTTATACAGCTTTTTTGAGGTACAACGAACATTGCAAGCAATGATTTAACTTACCTTCTTATTATTCTAGCTATTTAACAGAATAAATCTGCTGATTTTAAGTAACAGTTGTGAAGCCTTTTTACATCTACCATTTTCCACCTAACCAGCTTACCTGCAAGGCCTTTACAAAAATTGATTTTGTTTTGTAGACAAAATTAAAAAAGACTCAAGTTTTATATTGCATAATTTTTGCATGGATATGATTAAAAAATGAAGACTATTTAATAAAAAAAAAGTTTTAGTTCTTTCTTATTTCTAGAATGTTAATAAAACAGAGATAATTGAATGTATTGAATTTGTCAACAGTTGCAAATGTATGTCACATGACAAGCTCTTCTGACATAAATCAGAAGGGAATCCACCACTACATTTTATACATCTTGATGGAGGTTTTTTGGAGGAAATGCTGTTGGCTTCAGGTTCTGCAACTTCCTGTCTTCCTTCGTTTGATGATTACTGTATTGGACTGCAAGTTCTTTGCATTTAATGTCTTCAAATAAAAATCCTGCACTTCAGAATTTGACATATTCCATATTAAGTAGGAGCTGCTTCAATATCTTGTTTTCTGTTTCTAAATTGCACAATAAAAAGAATTCCAGAATCCGTTTTCCTGTCTGGCTATGGCTCAGGGTTCAGTGTTTCAGGAAGAAATTTGCAGTGGTGAGACACTTCTTGTAAGACAAGACATCTCTTGTGGTGCTGAGACATTTCTCCAGTAGGCAGCAATTGGTCACCTTTACAGTTATGGATGTTAGGAACATCCTCCCAACAATAAGACTTATTATCTGTTGAAAAACAGATTAAACAATATATTTATATTGTGTAGTCAAATATAATTTGGGCCCGAATTTCCATAACTGATCTTGGAACTGGCCAATTTTAATTTAATTGGCTGTTCTGCAAAAAGTTATGACATTCTTAAACTCTTGGCAATACTCATTCACCATTCAGAGCTGGGAGTCAAAATCTGCAAACCATCTCTTAGTGTATTTTTTTGTTGTCTCTCAAGCATCAATCAGTTTATAACATATGTATGGAAATATATATTTATCCAGTTATGCATTTGTCTATGCATAATATTTCTTTATTAAAAAAAAAAAAAAGTATATGGATGTACATGTAAACACCTAAATTACCAAAAAAAAAAACCCAAAAAACCAAGAGGAAATCTATTTGACAAGGCCTGAACATGCCAGGGAAACGTCTCAAAGTTAAGTGCAAAGTATGTTCGTTACTAGTTTGTCTAAGTGGTTGACATTAGATCTATGATAGAAGCAAACTTTTGTTATGAAGAATTAAAACACAGGTGTCTTTCATATGCATTGCTGTACAGCTAATATTGTAAGCAATGGAACAGAGCAAATCTTCCTGCTCAGAATGGTAAACTTGGAGTTAGTCTCCCACTCTGCAGTGGGATTGTAAGCAAGTCTAAACCTTTATTCTACATATTCCTTTAATGCATTTGGCTTCATAAAAGATAAAAGTTGGTAGAGATAGAGAAGAGGTTTACTGCTGTTGGTGCTGATGAGAGCAAGGCCAGTCAGAGATGTCTTCCCATGGAGGTTGCTGGCCTGTGTAAATATATGGACTTCAGTTATTGTCACTTATGCTGGCATGATAAATCTGTTTTTTTTTGTTTGCTGGCGTGATTTTTTAAAGTATTTGTTTAAGCAAGTTTACACAGCTTGGGGATAATTATTTGCTAGGAAATTAAATCTCTCCAACTCTTCTATCTTACTTTCATACTTGTCAGCTCTTCCTATCAGCCTCCTTCCACCTTTCAGAGTACTGCTGATTCACATTAAAGTCAAGACTGTGTTTATGTTACACAAGGCTTTTGTTGACCACAATTAGAGTAGTGAATAAATAAATTCTGCATCTGGGATTTTGCTTGTTCTTTGCATTTAATACTGTCTAATTGAAAGAGACATAGAATGTTATCTGCAAAAAGCGCTGTTAAAATGTTTTAAAATGAAAATTATTTCAGTCTTCTAATAAGTTACAATGTAATTGCCAAATACTTTACAGAACTAGTTGTTTTTACATTGCTCTGTGCTTGTTTGCCAACTAATCGCAGGACAGGAGAACAGCGATTAATATTACGTTAAATAAAATGCCAAGTTTATAAGGTTCCTATAATTAGGAACTCTAAAGCTCAATTCCATTATTTTTATATAGTGTGAAATTATACTGAAATACTATTATTAATAACGTCATCTGATATACAAAAACAAACAAAAGAAGACTGTGAATCTTTCCTTAAGGCTTTTCAGTGTCACAGAGGACAGAACAAATACATCTGCATCAGCAAAACAAGAAAACCACAGTCTTTTTCTAAACTAATTTTAGAGAGTGAACAAAGAGAAAAAAGTACTATAAGAACTAGGTTGTGGGGAACCTCCCACCCACTACCAAAAAAACAACAAAAAATATCAAAAAACCCAACAAAAATCTTGTAGTCAATTACATGATTTAACAGTAGACCCACTGAAAAATTCTGATCAGGATCAACAGCAAGATGACAAGTTTTTCAGGGCATTTTAAATGTTTCCTTGACCACAGAAAACTAAGTATTTAACAGGGACACTCCAAAAGGCAAAAAAGTGTGTGACATATTAATAGAGAAATAAATCTGAGAGTAATGATTTTGGACAGTTTTGAAATTAAACAGTAATACAATTTCATTTGCAAGAGAAATAAAACAAGAAATTACTCATAGCCCAATTTGTGAAGGTCAAAAATGTTTAAATGACCACAGAAGAACAGAAACTTAGATCAGGATTGAATCACAGAACCATAGAATACCAGGTTGGAAGGGACCTCAAGGATCATCTGGGCCAACCTTTCTTGGCAAAAGCATGGTCTAGACAACGTGGCCCAGCACCCTGCCCACCTGAATCTTAAAAGTGTCCAATGATGGGGAATCCACCACTTCCCTGGGGAAGTTATTCCAATGCCTGATTGTCCTCATTGTGAAAATTCTCCTCCTGTGTCCAACCAGAACATCCCCAGGAGGAACCTGTACCCTCATTTTTTCCATGTGACTCCTTGTAAAAAGGGAGTCTCCACCTTCTTTGTAGCCACCCTTTAAATACTGGAACATAGTGATAAGGCCTCCCCTAAGACTTCTTTTCTCAAGGCTGAACAAACCCAGTTCTCTCAGTCTTCCTCATGTGGCAGGCTTCCCAGTCCTTTGGTTATCTTTACAAACCTTCTCCGGACCCTCTCCAGCCTGTCCACATCATTTTTGTAGAGCAGGGACCAAAACTGAACACAATATTCCAGGTGTGGCCCAACAAGCACTGAGAAGAGTGGTATAATGACTTCTTTGTCTCTGTTGGTGATGCCCTTGTTGACACAACCCAGCATCCTGTTGGCTTGCTTTGCCACAGCAGCACGCTGTTCACTCATATCGAGCTTGTTGTCCATCAGGACCCCCAGATCCCTTTCCACAGAGCTCCTTCTCAGCTGTGTAGATCCCAGTCTGCACTGCACTCCTGGGTTATGTTTTCCCTGGTGCAAGACCTTAGACTTGTCCTTCTTGAACTTCATAACGTTTTGTTTGCCCACTCTTCCAGCTTATCCAGGTCCTCTTGAACTGTGGCTTTCCCTGGAGGACCCCACTTGTGACAGGTTGCCAGTTTGAAAAGGAACTATTTACCACCACCCTCTGAGTGCAGCCTGTCAGCCGGTTCCCCACCCACCGCAGAGAGCTTTTGTCTAACCATAACACATCACCCACCGCAGAGAGCTTCCCCACCCACCGCAGAGAGCTTTTGTCTGACCATAACACATCAGTTTCTCTAGGAGGAGGCTGTGGGGAACTGTGTCAAAAGCCTTGGAGAAATCCAGGTGGACAATGTCTACTGTTCACCCCTCATCGACCAAGGTGAAAAATTCTCTTCAATATTCCTAGAAGAAACATTAAAGCTTACAACATGTGGAGTTAAATGAATCCATCATTTCAAATACAACTTCATTAATCAAAGGTATTCTTCTTTCTCTGTCATGTATGCTGAACAAAAAACAAGTGGGAGAATGTATCTTATTTGTGTAATACGGCATTACTTTGCTAGAATACACATAATTAAAGTTTCTGATACTGATGGGATAGCTCATCAAACACAGTGTATGCTCTTCATTCTTATTGTACCTATTTGTTTCTATTTCTAAAGACTCGCTTACTTTAACCTCTGGATTCCCTTTCCCCACTCTCTTCCCTTTCCCCCTGACCCTCTGGTCTGAGTCCATCTAGGTGGACAATTAGAGGCAGTCAACAGATGGACAGAGAATTCACTGTAAGTTATAGGATTATATCAGTATCAGTCTGTTTCTGTATATTCTTCACCACAGATTTTAAGATACCACTTATTTTTAAAAAATATTTATTTCACAGATGCAGAATGAATAGACTGAAATTCTCAAGGTTTTGGAGGGTCTTTGGTGTCCAGAGCTCAACAATGAAACTTTTTCAATACACTTTTATGCACTACTAAATGAAAAAGGCCCAATTGTACATCCCTGATTCAAATATGGCTTTAGATTCTGGGTCCCACCCCTGCATTTCAGAGCACTAAGTTTTGGAGTTTAGTTCACATCTTTCCTTTACAGGTTATATGTAGTGCAGTAAGAAAAGTGGGGATCTAGTTTTCAGTAAAAGAATCACAAGCATTTATACACCTTAAAAAAATATATATATTCTTACACTTGGGTTTTGTTGGACCTTATGGTTTGCTTCCAGGTTGAAGCACCCCATTTCACAGTTTGCTACCTTGAGATTTGTTAAAAGTAATTGTATTGCTTAATTTATTCTAGTTGGCCAACAGTTTACAGTTGGCCAACCCACATTCTGTTGTCCTTTCTAAGTTACTTCTTCAGAGACCGTTATCGAGTCAGGCTAAAAGCAACCAGAGAATTTAGGTTTTTTCAGTTTTCATTAATTCAACAAAAATTCCCTTTCCCTAAGATTTTTTTCCAGCTTATTTGGCTTACTTCTGAGTTCTGTTATGGGATTTGGAAGGTATCTGTATTGCTTTAAATTCATTTAGTAAACCCCAAGAGGGTTTCAGAGGCAAAGCTTCTTAGCAAAGGATTGCAGTCTTATTGATGAGAAAAAGTTCAGCTAAAACTCTCACAATTCCTGCAGTTCAATGCAATTCAGTTAGAGAAGTTAAACTTGTTTATTTGACTTAATATTTATCAATTCATTTAAGTGGTAGTACATACTGTGCAGTGAAAACGGTATATGGACACATAGGAATGTATAAAGTACCTTCTGAATTGCCAAAACAAAGTAAGATAAATGAGGCAATTCAAGGAGACATATATATATACATAAAATGCTTTAATGTGAGAATTTGTTGTGTTGTTTAATCAATCGTTTAGAAACTAATATCCACAGTCATTGCTATAGGAAACGCCTTTTTAGCAGAAAACCTAGTGCACTCAAGACAATCTAAAAGATGAGACCTATATTTTTTACAATAAGCTGAACAAAAAGTAATTAAAATGCACGGCATTGATATGAAAACCAACCATCTGCCTGTTGGGGTTAACAAAATGTTGCTGTTACAAAATCACAACATTCATCAACAGTATGAAATACAACATTACTCTTCAGCAAAACATGTGCAATTTTGCAATTATCTAATTAGAGAGAAAACATATGTCAATATATATTTCTTATATTTTAGTTGCTACAGGGTCATGTTGAATTGTTTTACAGTACCAGTTAGGTGGATACAAATAGTCATTAAATATCCTTATTATATAAATAAAGTAAAATTTGAGTAAATTACTCAAGATGTCATAGAACATGGGATGAACATCCCAAAAGGTATATCATATTACTCTTCTCAAAGTGCTGTCTTCCAGCTTTCAGTCCTTGTGCATATTACTAAAAAATCTTTGTATCTCAAGCTGCCTAATCCTATATAGATAACTTATGACATATTCGAATTAAATCCTCGTTTTCCAGACCAAGTCCAGTGCACTGGAATACCCTTTCTTTCATACTTGCAGTGAAAAAAATAATAGATCTTAAATATTGTCTTGCCCCAAACCCAAACCACAATGCTAATGAAAGTAACATAAAAAAGTAAAAATAAAAAAAAAAATATTCCTAATCTTTATTTGAAAACTGAAACAATGAGTAAAAATCATTCATCAAAAAGGGTAGTCAAAAAAAAAAAAAAAAGACAATCCCACAACAAGAACAAACACTCCAGGGTGAGTTGATATTCAAAACTTTTCTGCCAAATGCCTACTTTTTACACTGAGGTTTCCATACCTCCAGATACGCCCCATTACTTCAAAGGCCAGTGTGTCCTGGTTTGGGGACAAATAATAACAAAATAACAGAAACAGACACCTTGTCTCCAAGACTATAGCTCAGATGTGATATCAGACTTGAAGCTCAGTTTGCCTTTGCCTCACACAGATCACTGATAGTGTCAAGCTGGAAATGCAGCTATACATCTGCAATGAAATCAGTAGCTTTTCTTTTGAACCCTGAACTCTGAAAGTCCATGCAACATGCACTTTACACAGCACTGAAAACATTTTGTGCACCTCCATTCTTCACCCCAGCTACAGCCAAAAGCCCCAGAATTTTGCAGAATAATGAAGTATGTGGCAGAAAAAAAAAAAAAAAAATCACAGAAAGACTGAGATGAAAACTTGGAGAAAGACCTGCACTTTTTAATTAAATAAAATTATTTTTTAAACATAACTTGATAAAATATATATAGAGGGGTCTATTATTAACCCCAGCAAGGGATATTTTGATAAGAGGATGTAACTGAACTTCCTTAAAATTACTGAGGGACTTAGGGACCTGCTTAAATTATCTCTCTTGTTTAATTTGCCATTTGGACATGAAGAGCTGAATATGAATCTTCATAGAATTGGGGAACTTACTGATGGAAGAAAAAGCCCTTAAGTGATGGCTTCCCTATGGAAAACTATTCTGCAGCCTAATGTATCTTCTGTCAGAACGTTTTTCATGATATTTAGTATAGGCTTTTCTGTTCCTAATTCCATCATATTATTAATATATATCTTAATGTACAACATTAAAACCACTTCTAGCCTTCTTGACATTTACATAATTATGTTCTTATGGACGCCCTTTTGAGTCAAAGCTAAGGTGTCCCTATTTCACTGCTAAAAAGTTTCCTTCATTCAGTCTCTTCAGTATTTGTCTCTTCCTGTCTCTTCCCCATTAATAATAAGCTATTTCCCAGCATAGTCCTTTCGTCCCATTCAATTTCTTCTGATTTTTGTTGCAAGAAATGGAGGTGCTACTTCCCTCACAGGTGATGGAACTTTTACACCATGCCTCCATTTCACAAAGCAAAGATGCAGTTTTGTGGAGGAAACCTCCGCATAGGAACAGTCCCTTGCACTGGTTGCCCACAGTACGAGGCGATGGGTGCACCAGTCCCCCTTCCAACACAACCTTCTCCTTCACCAGCTGCTACCAGAAGCTGGCAGCTGCACACTAGTAGGCAGACAATCTACATGGTGAGAAAGACATCTCCTGCAAACATTTCACCTTTTGTTCTCTGATTTTACAAACTTTTCTTCTCTTACTTTGTCACTGCTCCCAAAACACCAAAACCCTTCCTAACAGTCAAACAGTAACCAAAACAGCAGAAGAGTCACAGAATCACAGAATAGTCAGGGTTGGAAGGGACCTCTGGAGATCATCTAGTCCAACCCCCCTGCCTGAGCAGGGTCACCTACAGCAGGTTGCACAGGACGGCGTCCAGGCGGGTTTTGAATGTCTCCAGAGTGGGAGACTCCACCAACTCTCTGGGCAGCCTGTGCCAGTGCTCCACTACCCTCAAAGAAAAAAAGTTTCTCCTTAGAAGTTCCTCCTCAGTCCTGCGTACAGAAATAATTTTTGATATATACTCCACCTTCAGGGATTTTAGTTGGTTACTAAAGGTTGCTTACTTTGGTTGCTTGCTTAAGATGCCTTAGTTTCCTTGCATGCACTGCACCAAAGAAACGCAGTGATGTTTTCTAATCAAATTGTGATGTTATTTAGATACGGAGTGTAGCAAAGTACCCCAAAATCCTAATAATGGAAATATAAAGTGAATATAGCATCATGAAAATTAAAATGCAACCCTGAATTCCTTACCTACATCAGAGCTAAGACTTTATGCTTATCTTTTGAAGGGTATATCAAAAGGTGAGATACAAAGACTTGCTAAAAAGAAGGTGGCTTACTAAGTGTCGATGAGAAATTCCAGTCACTTATGTCATATATACCTATTAAACATATTTCTATTAGTTGCCCAAGTTATTCCTAACAACTTTGTCTTCTTTATTCCCTATTTTATTCCTTTAGTTGAACTTATTAAAGTGATAACTCTTTAATGAAGATGTAAGAGAACTAAGAGGCCATACCTTAGATAGCCTCACTCTGAAAAATTGATCCTAACAATAAATTTAGGAAATTTCTTTACTATTTGAAATAAATTACGCCAAACAACCTTCTCACTGACCAACACCGAGCCCTGCCATTTGGTTTGGCCTTGCTCTGAAGTAAAGCATGTACAGAGAAATAAAGACAAGTCTAACAAAGTAATCATCATTGCTAATGTCCTCACAAATGAGTTGTTAAACATGGACTACTCTTAGCTTTGGAGCACATTTCAAAAGTGTAAAAAGAGCCAGTAGGGAAAAAAAAAAAAAAAAAAAGCATAAAAAGCAGCAGGTTAGGAGAGCAAAAGCAAAACAGGAAAATACATGTGACAAAAAATTATAAGGATGTATGGAATCATCATGCATATGAAATATATGTCATGGATGGAGATATTCTATTACTCCATGCTGGAAACAATTGCAGGGTCTGTACCTGGTGCATTCTTAAACTCTTTCAAGAAAATAAAGTGGAGAAAATGAATTAAAACATCTAAATAAGAAACAACTTGTTACTGAAATGTGAGTTGAAACTATTAAAAGATCTGTTAATATAAGTATTTGAAAGAGAGAAGAGTAGAAATAACAAATAGGAATTTGAATTTTCTGAGACAGTGGTTAGAGAGCCTTTTCATGAATTGCACAATAACACTGCTGGGCCCCTGCTATTGTTCATAGCCCATAGCATTAAAATCATATCAAAACAAACAAATTAAATAGCACAAGCATAAAATTAATGAACAACTGTTGTGGGCTAAGTATCAGTACTGGATGATAATAGGCTACATTCAGGGATAGGAGTAACTGCTTGTCAAGCAGCTGAACCATTAGTGCTACAGATGTTTCAAATATACCTACATGATGTGGTATGCTCAGTACAATTTTACTCCAAACTTTGCTCTGCTGTTTGTTTCTTTTAAAAATTTTATAGAGGTTGAAATTCAGAAAGATTCATTTGGAAAAATTAAAAAAACAAAAAAGACAGTGTCAGGAGAGTATGAAATATAAATCACACCATAAAAATCTAATTACAGAAATTTACTGTAAAACTGTCAATGTAATGTTTGGTTTGGTTTTATATTAAGGATAGATTTTTAGATAATTTACATAGAGTTGTTAGATTGTTCAGTAACTGTTTTGTTAAATTCAGGACATAGTAGGTCTCATATACTTATGCTCAAACATGATTTAACAAGCATCTACTAATTCATTTGTTACCATCAGTAACAAATACTACCCCATAAATAAATACAACGCAAGTGCAGAACAGGCTTAGGACATCAATTAATCATTTATTTATCATACGTAAGCTATTAATAAGTTCTAGTCAGGCAAAAAAGTTCTTATTATGTTAGACAGGAAAACGGAGCAGTAGAATGGACAAAAAGCAGTATCTTTTTACTAGACATGTAACAGTAAATCAGTAATGGAATGGATTCCCCCTGTGCCCAGCCCCCAGAAGGAATGCAAACTCGGACATTGACAGTTACATGATGCTGCCGACCGGGTGCTGAACTGGTCACTGGAGCTGCCCTGGGCTGAAGGCAAGAGCTACGGCACCTCATTTGGTACTCTTTTGCTCGTTGTGTATTCATGCAGTACTAACGCTCCACTCAGGGCAGAGCAGGTGGAAGCAGAGCAGCTAGAGGAGCAAGCTCGTGGAGAGCCCAGAGAGTGAGTTGGCTCATCTCTTTTTGAGCAGCTGTAGCTATGAATGCTCCGAGCAGCACCAGTAGTGGGAGGGCCAGCTCTGTGTGATCAAAGGGCTTTGGCACTTGTGATCTCTGAACTAATTCCAAAATGTCAATGAAATGGCACATCAGGACTAAAAAGAGACTGTAAGGAATTTAATAGCTTAGGGGGTACATTGCAGCTTTAATTAGGCCCACAAATAGATTTGGGGAGAAAAGCAAACTAAGCTTTTATGAATATTAAGATAAGTACAAATACTTTTGGTTTATTTTCCTTCCTCTGTGGAAACCATTCTTTACAACAAAAGGGATTTACATGGATTTCACAAAAGTGAGGTTTCCCAAAATGAAAAACACTATATGAGAGGAAGAGAAGTAGTATGCACAAAGGGAGAAAAGGAAAAAGAAAAAAAAAAGCCACAATAATAATTATTTAAACAGATTTTTAAATATTTTCAATGGATAGGGCATTAGTACAAAGAAACCATAAGCATTATCTATCTGTAATTGTGTGAATAAAAGGACTACTTCTAAGAAGTCATTGTTGTTTATATTTCCCACTACATAATTAAATAATACAGCAGAAATGAAAGCCAGACGGGAATCCTCAAATTTATATATCTTATGGGATGAAAAAATGGAATAGTTATTGCCATGCTAGATTTGAACAGTGACAACCTAGATTTGATTTCCTAATTGCCTTCAGGTGTCCTATTTAATCTTAAGCAAATCAAAGCTAGAATTTTCAAGGTATTCAACTACTGATTTGAGTACCTTAAAAAAACTTTTACTAGTCCCTCTGGAAAGAGAAATTCAGGTCATCTGATTTTAGGCCTTTAATTTAAGGATGTGAGGTTCCTAAATCTATGAATTTATGTTGTCACTGGAAAGAGGCAGGCTCCCAACAAAGGAGCTTTGGACTAAGCAAGGCATCTGGACTAAATCTCACAAAAGTAAGGGATATCTGGCAGATATTACACATTGTTAGGGTTTTTGTACCTGAACCTTTCTCTACTCATTTGTTTCTTTCCTCATTTTGTTGTGGCTTCCCCATCAGATGAGGATATCTTTCCCTTATTTAACTTGCAATAGTTTCTTGAGATTTAATCATACAGTGTTTATACTGGTCTTTAAAAGGAATCAAAACTTAATAAAATGTTCAGTGAAAAGTGATAGAAATGGTCAAGGATCTGAGAAAAAAAAAATGACTGAGGAAGTACAAGGATTGGTTATGCTAAAGAAAAGGATGAAAGAGGTGACTTAGTAAATGTACACAGAATGGTAAAAGAATTTAGAGTAAGAGTTTGTGTTCCTTTTACCTAAGACAAAGAAATATTCAGCTATATGAAAAGATGACAAATGGTCCACTGATAAAAGTATATGTTTTTCTTATTGTGATTAAATTGTGGAATCCATTGCCAATGAAAGTTGTTAAAAAAAGCAACCACAAACATAACAATTGTAAATCTGCTGCTTTGGAGCTTTAGAAAATCTCTAGCTATGCAGCTACGAGCACATGATCAAACATTGCAACATTACTGTAGTTTTGACCCTGTCTATCCCTTGAACAACAGTATTTGAATTTATGCACACTCTAGCCCAGACCAGATGTGACCAGATGATATTGGTTCAATAAACCCACTTCATTTAGAGCTTATCACAGGCTAACAGCTCAAGCATAGACATATCTAGCAGCTGGTCATTTATTTATTTGTCTGCGAATATTTAATCTGTACCTATACCTTCAGAAATCAAATTATATTCAAACATTGTCAGAAAAAGTATCTCTGGCTTTTCTACAAAGTTCCTTCACCTTTCTCTGTCAGAGACACCAGAGTTAACTGCATGACCTTTGAAGCCAAAATGGTACAATATGTCCTGGGTATTAAATATTATGGATATGAATTTTGAAACATTTGACGCTAAGCTTAATTCCAGTCTGACTGAGGCTAACAATAGATCTAAAAAGGTAAAACAGGTTTTGATATCAGAATATAGATACATCCTGCAACCTCTTGCTCCAGGCATACTCCTCTGAAGACAAAGGGTACCAGCCAATAAGATGAGACACAGACACGACTGGGAATCTAGTTATTAAGAACACACACATGAAAGGTGTCATCAGGAACTACATGGAGACTTGCTTGCTATATGAAATGACAGAGTTCACAAAGCACTCAGTTACTCAGTCCTTAGCACTTAAAAAAAAAAACTACACAAAAAAAGCAACTCAGGAATAAATTCAAAAATAAGCAGTTAAATATATAAAATTTCTGCAGATGACATGGAGATCATTTAAAAACATAACACCAAGACACAGACATTGACTCATACTTCCCCTTTACCACTTCCTTTTACTTCTTCCCTTTCTTCTATTTCCCAGAAAAAAAAAAAAAAGAAAAAAAAAAGTTGAAAGTGACTGTACTAGATATCAGAAAGATATATTCAAGGAACTATAGGAAAGGAAAGTAGTTAACGACCTAATCTCTAGCCATTTACATACAATACCACAACAGGATAGGCCAGAGGGTTAAGAAGCAGCTTACCCATTTTTATGCCTTTAATAATAAAAGTCTCCCATACTGGAACCTATAAAATAGAAAGCCAGAAGAGCTGGTAGATGATCAAGAGGTAAAAGGACCAATCAGTGAGACTAAGGCTACTGTAGAAAGGCTAAAATAATTATTTGTATTGGTATTGGTACACCTAGTGGTGGTAAGACAGTTCTCACACCAAACCTGGACAGAGACAAGGTTCAAAGATTTTAAAACAACTAAACCCCCTACAAAACACAAACCAAAACTCAATAAATTGAACAACAGTCGATCAATAGGATCAGACAGTTCTGCAGCAATGTGATGTCTGTGTTTGGTCATAACACCTGGTTAAATATCAATTCCTACGTGTAAAGCAAACTTGGTGTCAGAGGAATTAAATGGCAAATACCACATTGGTATTTAAGGACAGTTTCAGAGGTGAACCTGGCAAGTGCAGGTATAAAAAACCTAATTTCTACGTCACCCTGTCTGATAGGAGTTATAACAGTTAGTACAGACATCCTAGGTAACCAACAGAGTTCTATCATAGTAGGGGCAGGTGACGTAGGGATGTTAAACTTCACAGTGTATTTCTTCCAGTGTTCCAACAAGCATTTTCGTCTGGGTTATGGAGTTGATATAACCTGCTTGGTCTTCTGAAAGATTTTGATGAGATACCTCACCAAAACAAATAAAACAATTAAAGTGTTGTAAGATATAAAAGAAAGTCAACTTCTAAACGAATACTGATTTAAAAGATAGAAAGCGAAGTACTGGCATAAATGGACAATTTTCACAGTGAAAAGAAATCATTAACAGTGTTGATATGCTTCCGTGTATTTCTTGTGAAACCTACCAAGATAAAGAGTATCAGAAAGGGATTAGGCAAAGACACAAGAGAGATCAAAAATGAATACATGAAATATATAGCTCAGGAATCCCCCGATAAACTACTGATTGCCAGACACATGCAGTCGTCGCATTAACTGTTTCTTCTGTGGTTTTCCTCGGCATTTCCTGTTGCCATTCATGAGCTACTGAGATGGACTTAGGCCTGAGGCAGAGTTGCAGTTAAATTTTATAAACTGGGTATGGAAAACAAGAACACCGCAAATCTAATGTCTAAAACTTTATATTCATACTTGGTTAATTAAAGAGTGAGAAGAACTTTCACTTCTGCATGTAACGTTAATAAATTCCTCAGATGTATGATCCCTTGATGTGAGCTTCAGAATGTATATTAAAAGAACAAAGTTAGGTGGCTCTTGTGACTATTAAAAAGGATTTTTTAATTCATGTATATTGTGAAATATCACTGTTAACAGACAGTATCATATAACATACCCACTGAATTTTTGATGTCTGAAGCCTATAGAAGCGCAAAGAATTTTACACCCCAAACAAAAAAATAATTGCAATTTATTTTAAAAACAGTCTGATCTTAGCAATTTTTAAATGTTATATCAAGTCACAAGTCCATCTCTCTTGATCTATAAGGAAAAAATTAAAACATCTCATCAAAACAAAAACATTTCTAGAGATTGTTTCTGTACGCAGATTTGAACAACAGCTAGGTATTTGCTGAATAGAGATGCCAGTGGAGAACATTTTATAATCAGCTTGTGAGTTTACAGCCACAGCTATAAAGTAATTAGTGTCACATACGAAGCAGCTGAGCTGGCCATCCTACACTAGTAGCGCAGTATGATCACTCTAATGCAAATGCAGCCGTATCTGCGTAACAGTCCTAATAAGTACCTCATATACATGAACAGCATTTTACTGGTATATTGCATCAGAAACATTCATGTCGCTGATCCAAATATTCTATACACTAAACTGTGTTGCAGGAAAGTGGAAAAATACCACTTGTGCTTCAGCCTCTGAACCCAATCAATACCCATAGTGACAAATAGTAAGTTTGCCCAGTGCAACTTTACCCATACATCACCCATCAGAACAGAAATCATGCCTTTTGATGTCCTGACTTGACTGAAATCACTAACATAGACATTTGCCAGCCTAAGTCAATTTATATAGATGCTAATTAATCATTACTATGACTGTATCTGTTCAATCAATTTAATAACTATAAAATATTTCAAAAACTTCAATAAAACCAAAATCAACAGCAAGAGATTCTTTAGCTAGTTCCAGGCTGAGACGTGTTCAGGTGATTTAAAAAAATTCTTTGTGGCATAACAAGTAAATGTCTGTGCTTTCCTTTCAATAATCTCCTGAATCCACTTGGCATAAGTGGGAGACTCTCCAAATGCCTTCTAAATTCACATATTAAGATTGAATTGTTCACTCTGGTCTTCATACACTCTGTCAATGAAATAAATACCCTCATTCTTTATCACTGAGTCTTTTAGGAGTTGTGGGCCCTAAACTGATTCCCCAATGCCTCCCATTTATGACATCATTCTCCACTAGTTTATTGGATACACATTTTAAATCCAATTCAATTTGATTTTTCCCTCTAGGTTAAGACAGATATAGATTTTTTTACCACCTGTTCCACAGATGTCTCAAATGACCAAATGTTAGGGAAAATATCGAATCTGTGAACCTTTTTATTTGTTTAGGAGGTGCAAGGTATTTAATCTTTCTCAGTATGTTGCAAAGGAGCCAAATCAATCACAAGGATGAACTTCTATGAGCATGGGAAATATATCAAAAAAAGCATTCACTGTCCCTGACTATCTTTAAATGGCAGCTTTTGCTAATGTTTTGATTTCTTGGGCAACTTTCACTCTGCAGGAGCCTTAACTCCAAAGCAGAAAATACATTCAAGGGTCTGAAACCAAAAAAAACCCCTCAGCAGTATAAAAACCATTGCACCTTAACTAGAGGAAATAACAACAACATTGAAATGAAAATAATAGCTTTCAATTAATATTTTCATAAAAGACATAATTTCCCTGTTTATTTCCAATAAATTGAATGATTACAGAACATCAAGTTAAAAAACCCCAAACCTTGAAGAGATCACGAATACTTTAGCATAACCTAAAGTTGCACATTCTTAACCTTGTTAAAGTGCTGTAATGAAACTTCAGTCATTAAAAAGTATTCTGAGCAGTGCCTAACAGGTCTCTTGAGGACGCTATCCATGCAGGGATCTCTTGGTGAGGGAGAACTGACAGGGGCATTAAAATATTTTTATTCTGCTGCTCAGTGTGGGAGAAAGGAGGTACGTGGGATGAGGTAAAATTGCCACTAAAGCGTTAACGTTTCCTTTAAGCCTGATTTTGACTGCGGTTCTAGAGTTTCTCACTCAGAGTTTTAAGGTATTTGAAAACCTTTCGCAAATAATTAGTCCAGAAAGAGTAAGAATTAAGCTTATGCTTTCTCAATCTATTTGTCAGAATCACTTAGGGAGGATTTAGCTATAATTGTTTTGAAAAAAATTGCACAATATATTTTGACAGCTGATTTTTTAGTGCTTCTTGTGCAGTTTTCAGAGCATTACCAAACTATTTCATCAACTACAATAAGGTTCCAAAATAAGCTCTGGAGTTTGCTTTAAAAGACTTCTCATGTAATGTGTAAGGTTCACAGAATCATAGAATAGTTTGTGTTGAAAGGGAGCTTTAAAGCTCATCTAGCCCAAACCCCCTGAAATGTGCAGGGACATCTACAACTAGATCAGGTGGCTCAGACCCCGTCCAACCTGACCTTCAATGTTTCCAGGGATGGGGCATCTACCACCTCTCTGGGAAACTTGCTACAGTGTTTCACCACCTGCATTGTAAAAAATGTCTTCCTTCCGTGTAGTCTAAACCTACCCTCTATTAGTTTAAAACCACTGCCCCTTGTCCTATTGCAACAGGCCCTGCTAAAAAGTCTGTCCCCATCTTTCTTATAAGCTCCCTTTAACTATGAAAGGCCACAATGAAGTCTCCCTGGAGCCTTCTCTTCTCCAGGCTTAACAACCCTAAACTCTCTCAGCTGTTCTTCATAGGAGAGGTGACCATTTTCGTGGCCTCCTCTGACCCACTCCAACAGGTCCACGTCTTTCCTGTTCTGAGGGCTCCAGAGCTGGGTGCAATACTGCAGCTGTGTGTCAGCCGCATCACTTAGCTCAGTGTCATCTGCAAACTTGCTGAGGGTGCACTTGATCCCACTCTCTATGTCATTGATGAAGATATTGAACAGTACTGGTCCCAATATGGACCCCTGAGGAACACCACTTGTCACGGACCTCCATCTGGACTTTGAGCCACTGACCACTAGACTCTGGATGCGACCATTGAAAAAATTCCTCGTCCACCAAACAGCCCATCCATCAAATCTGTCTCTCTCCTATTTAGAGAGAAGTATGTTGTGGGGGGCCTTGTCAAAGGCCCTACAGAAGTCCAGATAGATGACACCCATAGCTCTTCCCTTGTCCACTGATGTAGTCACTCCATCATAGAAGGCTGCTAGGTTTGACTTGCCCTTGGTGAAGCCATGCTGTTTGCCTTGAATCACCTCCCTGTCCTCCATGTGCAATAGCATAGCTTCTAGGAGGATCTGTTCCATCATCTTCCCAGACACAGAGGTGAGGCTGACAGGTCGGTAGTTCCCAGGGTCCTCCTTTCTCCCCTTTTTAAAAACGGGTGCAATGTTTCCCTTTTTCCAGTCACCAGGGACTTCACCTGACTGCCATGACTTTTCAAATATCATGGAGAATGGCTTGGCAACTACGTCAGCCAAGTTCAGTTCCCTCAGGACTCTGGGATGCATCTAGTCAGGTCCATAGGCTTATGAATGTTCAGGTTCCCCAGATGGTCTCAAACCTGATCTTCTGTTACAGTGGGAGGGTCTTTGCTCCTCTGTCCCTGCCTTGCAGTCCCATCCACTTGAGAGGTGTGGGAAGAGAGGTTGCCAGTGAAGACTGAGGCAAAACAGTTGTTGAGTACTTCAGCCTTTGCATTGTCCTTTGTTGCCACTATGTCAGTCTTGCCCATGAGGTGGAATGCGCTTTCTCTCACCTTCCTTTTCTGTCTGACATACCTGTAGAAGCCCTTCTTATTATTTTTTATGTCCCTTGCCAAGTTCAGCTCCAGCTGTGCCTTGGTCTTCCTGACCCCATCCTTATACAACTGGGCAGTGTCACTACACTCTTCCCAGGATACCTGTCCCTGCTTCCTCTGCCTGTGCATCTCTTTCTTGCCCTTTAGTTTGACCAGCAGGTCTTGACTCATCCATGCCAGCCTCTTGCCTTCCTTTCCTGATTTCTTACACCTGGGGATCAGGAGTTCTTGTGCTCTGTGGAAAGGATCCTTAAAAATCTGCCATATGTGTTCTGCTCCCTTGTCCCTGAGGGCAGTTTCCCTGACTAATTTCTTGAACAGCTGGAAGTTTGCTTTCCTAAAATTCAGGTTCCTGACTTTACTCTTCACGTGTCCCACATCCCTCAGGATTGCAGACTCCACCAGTGAATGACCACTGCAGCCCAGGCTGCCTTCAGTCTTGATGTCACCAACTAGCTCACTTGTGCTGTTGACCAACAGGTCCAGTATCACATCCCCTCTGGTAGGGCTGTCTGTTACCTGGCTTAGGAAGTTATCCTCAAAGCATTCCAGGAGTCTTCTGGATTGCCTACAGCTCACCATGCTACTTTTCCAGCACTCCAATAATGGGATTCATCCCACCAAGTTTCAGTAAAGGCAACTAAGTCATAGCTTTCTAGCAGCATGGTAGCTTCCAACTCCTACTATTTGTTGCCCATGCTGTATGCACTGGTGTAGGGGCACTTCAGCTGGGCTGTTGGCCATGTCTCTTTCTTAGAGGAACACCCCTTAATTCCTTTTGGGTATTTCACTAGTATTTCCCTGTTGGCTCCCATTACCTCAGCAGCCCCTGCCTGCTCTTTGTAATACTTCAAGTGTGGTGCAGTGTAGCCAGCACATGTCAGAGCAAGGGGCTGAGGGCCCTCACTAAGACCCTTTCCCTCTAACCTTGGCTTGTTATCCCACAGCTTGTCACAGACAAGCCTGATATTATCCCCCTACTTCTTGAAGCCTAGTTTCAAGCTCTGTCAATAAGCCCCAATAGTTTGTGACCAAAGACCCTCTTCCCCCTTTCAGAAAAATCCCATCGGATGCCAAAATTCCTGGTGCTGTGTAGGCCATCCCATTATCAAAAAAACCCCAAAATTGTGTCAGTGACACCAGCCACAGAGCCACGTATTAATTGACTGGGCCTGTCTGTTTCTTCCAGTGTTGCTGTCCATAATTGGAAGGAGAGAGGAAAAAACCACCTGTGCTCCAGATTCCCTTACCAACCATCCCAAGGCCCTGACATCTCTTTTGATGACCCTCGGGCTATGTGTTGCAGCCTCATCGCCACCCACATGGAGGAGCAGTAATGAGTAATAGTCCGAGGGCTGTACCAGGCTAGGAAGTTTCCTAGTGATGTCCTTAACCCAGGCCCCAGGGAGGCAGCAGGCTTGCCCAAGAGGAGGGTTTCTGGCATACTGGCCCTCTGTTCCCCTCAGGAGGAATCTGCCTACAACTATAACCTGTCTCTTCTTCCTTGTGGAGGTGGTCATGATAAGCATGGTTTGAACAACACAGGACTAATTTCTCTTCTAATACTTGGGAAGACTGTACTTTTAGAAAACTCTATGTCTATATTGTGAAAATATTTACTTTATAGCCAGCTAAGGTACGTGGGTTTCAAGGTCTCAGTGTTTTTGAGCTTGCCAGGTGCAGGGATGAGGAGGAGCGAGACCTGGGCACTTGACCCAAGCTGCCCAACAGGATTATTTCATACCATGAACGTCACACATAAATTAGAAAGTTTGCTGCGAAGTCTCTCTATCCCTTGATGGCTGCCATCCTGAGAACTCCTTGCCCCAGTGCCAGATCCCTGAGCCCTTCCCTTCCTTCTGAAGCTGTAGCGCTCGCGCGTCCCATATTTTCTGTCCACTGCTGGGAGTGCACAGCTTCCTACTGATAGAATTGGTTGAGTATAATTTTTGCATATTCTGTACTGGTATTTGGATCAATATTGATTCTTTAGCAATATTAATGTTAATTATCTAATCTTACTCTATTAAATCTGTTTATATTTCAACTCCAAGATTTTCTTTTTTTTTTTTTCCACATTTCCCTTTCCTGGGTGGGGACGGGTCATTGGGTGATAGAATGATTGTCTAAACAATAATAAATTGTTACGGGTTTCTCAAACCATAACAGGGAGGGCAGCCCTTTCTGACCCTGGCAACACCTCTGGTGGAGATGAACATCATCTATTGACTGGCCTTCCACATCCAGAACCTCATACATATTGTACAGAGGCACCTGGGAAGGTGAGGTGAGAAATGAGGGGGTTCACCTGCCGCATGGACTGCTGCACCCAAGCATGGACCTTGCTCCATTCACTCCTCTCCTTTAAGCTAATGCCTTCAGCCTGGCAGGAGAGATACAGGATCCCCTTGAGCTTGTTTTTTTTTTTCTGGTGGCTGTTCCCATTTCTGTCTCAGGGAGGCCAGAGCATGGTTCCACTGGTCTGTCTCTTTCTCAGACTCCCTGATGCTCCCTAACCTTTCTACTTCCTCTTGTAGCTCTGCCACCAGCCTGAGCAGATCATCCACCTGGTCACACCTCACACAGCTGTTCTCACCGCTGCCATCCATTAGCAGTGAAAGGCTCTGGCACACCTGGCAGCCTGGGACCTGGGTGGCTGCATGTTTTTGTGGGAGCTCTGTCTGGGTTGGCACATCCCTTCTGGCAAGTGCAGAGGACGTGGCTTTCTGCTAGGTGGATACCCTAGCTAGGCTCCTTCTGAGAGGGTGATGCCCACCAACTGAACTCACCTCTTGAGCTGGTAGGGTGACTACACCCTTCCTGTGCACCCTTCTGTGCAAACTGCCACGCCATGTCCTGTTGAACATGACTCATAAACTACTGTTTATTCTACACAAAAATCAAGCTTCTGATGCCCATGTTTAACAAGAAATTATTTTGCATGATGTATTGTATTCCCTACTCAGTTTTCACTCCATGCTTCCAGCCACGGAAACCCAGAGACAAATGAGTGCTTCCAACACATTTCAAACTATTCACATATTTCTTTCCTCAGATCATTAACAGGATGAAGGGGTACACCAGGTATCCCATTTATCATTTTTGCTTAAATTGATAGGACAGGCAAAATACCTTTACTGAATGTACTACTTTAGAAGATGGAGAATCATGCAGTCAATAAGTTTTTCATCCAAGTCCAGGACATCTCACACAGTGCAGCAAATGCAGGTAAAAAAAAATCTCCATGCTGTTAAATCTTAAACTAAGATTTACAACTCAGAGATTTTTTTTTTTTTTTCTTTCTAGGTCAGTCTGGTCTTCAGATTTAGTTCAGCTGATTACAAAACTACGATTTTAACACGAGAGTATGGCAGCTCAGCTTAACTATTTCTACATCCAATCCAAATGTGAAGTGGAATAATGTGAATCTGGACAAGCACATTTTTACTATGGTATTTAAAGCCCACCAAAAAAAAAAATCTCCTCCCTTTTAAAGGTGCTTTGAAGAATACCTGCTAGAGCTGCAACTGCTGATGGACTCATTGGCATTCTGGAAAGTAAAAAAACCATCCGTCGCTGATGGAAAAAGCATCTCTGTGGATTCTTTCCACTCTGGGCCACCCAGTATATTTCATATTTTATATATCCTATGAAAAATGATATTCATATGGAAGATAACTTTACCCTTTGATAGTCTAATCCTTCCAAATACACTCAAGATTTCACACACCTCAGTGATCCTCCAAGGAACAAACTGAAGAATAAAAGATAGTGCTTGAACAAGAATGCAAAGTGACAAATATAGCCATCATTTGTCAGAGCTAGCTATATCACAATAAGAGATTCTTCAACAAGCTGTTGTGCCACGTTATTAACCTCACATGCTTAACATTCTCCAGAAACTTTAGAATTCTTTCCTGTATGGAATTAACCCCACCATCATAATCTGCTCTGCTAACTACAGAGGCAATATTTTTTTACGCCAAAAGAATCAGAAAAAAAAAAAAAATCTGACTTGTTTCATCTTTGCTACTTTATTCATACTATCAAGAAAAATTGTTCTCTATGAAGACCTTATTGCCAAAGAAGCATGTAATTCATAACTGATTGCCTTAAAAAACTGAGTTTATTCCCATACAAAGCCAGGATATGCCTTCCTAGAACAGTGACTTACTGTGGAATATGTTGGGCATACTGGAACATGGACATGGAAGCTTTGCTTGTGCTAGTTTACTTTGGCAGATGGAGCTTTTAAATATTTATTAAGCACTCACTATACACTTGCTGTGATGAAAGAAATTTTAAGCGTTTCACTGTGAATGAACAATTTACCTAATATTGGGGAGAAAAAAATGTAAAAACATCTCAGAAACAGAGTTATTAATCCAAGTATTAAAGAGCTAATTTTATGTGATGCTACCAAAAAACCCCACAACCCAGTAACATAACATTGCGATAGCTTACAAGCTTTTTTTTTGCATCTATTCTTTGCACAAGACATTTGTGACTAGATAATTGCATATCTCATAGGCAGCCGTTAAGTGTTTTGTGTTTTATGTTGATAGAATTGATGCTATATTTTTAATTTGAAGGCTATACAAAAAGGATATGCTAAACCATTTGGCCTTATAAAATTATGTAACTTCTGAGGCTGGCTACGTTAACCTCAAATGCCATTAAAAGAACACTAAACATTTGACTTGAAAAAGAGAAAAATCTTTGTTAACATTTTTTAAATGTACACATTTAACAAAGAGAAGAGTGTGAATAAAATATTATTGTAAAATAAATATGAGTAGTTGCTACTCCCTAGATGGCTCTTACAGTCAGCAGGTTACCACAAGGGCAGATGGAATACACTGCAGAACAGTTTCTCTTTCCCACAGCTGAGTGCAGCATATAGCAAAGTTATAACCCAACAAAGGTAAATACGGATAGGCCCTCAGGCTTAACACATACTTTACTGGAGAAGAAAATATTTCAACTAAAGAGGCATAAATTGGTTAGCAGGTGGCTAACCAGCATGATCCCAAACAAAACCACAAACATTTCTTTTTGTAATTTCTGTCTCAATTGTAATTTAAAATACTTTGGAAGTCAAACAAGATGAAGCGATTTTATATTTCATGGCATGGCTATCTCTAGTTGACCACTGTGGCGTTACAAAGCATTGGGATACGATCTAGGAACGCTGTTATGTATCTTTCCATAGAAATTCTGAAAATTAAAGTGGGGATTCTGTGATTCCTTAGGGGCCTAATTTACAGTTTCAGATCCAGGCTGACTTGGCAGTGACTTCTCTTTCATTACCGTAGCAAAAATTTATGTAGTAACAGCTGTGGAAGAACAAAAATAAAACAGAAAAGTTTGCAATGAATGTATTTGCACACATAGGCACACACAAGCTTGTACATAAACCATTACTGCCATCATAATGAGCACTTTATTAAAGAAATGATTGACACAAAAACTAGGCCTTCATATGTATCAATCAATTTTGACCTTTAACTGAGAGCTCACAGTAAAAATTCTGTTTGGTGGAATATTTTGTAGTTTTGAAATGTAATTTCATTTACCCACAGAATGAAGCATTTAGAGATATGCTAATATACTTTGATATATTTTTAAGCACATTACATTAAAAGCATCAGTAATTTCATAAGTTTTATATGCAAGCTTTTGCCCTAGATAGACAGATAGTCAGAGTAGTGAACCATTAGAATGTTGTCTTTTGTTACACTGGCATCAGATTCAAAGTATTAAAAACATAGCTTCTCAACAGCTGAATATGAAACCAGTAATAGCTACATTTTATCTGGATGTTAAAAAAAAAATAAATGAGGACACTTAGAATAAAAATAGATATGGTTATAGATGGATCCAACTTGGGTTACTTTCTAATCATTTCAGTAAGGAATTTTAAATCAAATCTTTCTCAGTGTCAGTGATTTTGGATTTAGGCACAGAAAGGTATACACTTTTCACAGGATTCATGCCCTACCAGTTAGCTCTATTGGGATTGTTGGATAGCCGAGCATTAATAGTAAAACACATCTATTAATCCACTATGTTCCTAAGCCTTAGTGGAAACTGAAGAGTCAGTTAAAATGTGGCTTGAACACATAGTCACAAGACTTTTCAGTAAATAAACATTTTTTAAAATGTTAAAATATGGCAAGCACATCTGACAACGTTTTCCTTATTTTGTACAGTATTTGCAGACTCCAGGAACTTTATTTAGCTTGCACAAGCACACATAATACGAAATACCAGCATAAGGTAGATCTCTGCTAACATTAGCAATTCTGTATCACAGCTTATCAACGTGCATGTAGAACTTTTACAAGATAGGAACCATATTTATTAAAAGGTACCCTATCATTACTTTCTAAAGATTCAGTAAACAAAGCAAGACAATGAACAAACCACAAATATCTGTATGAATGAGCAAACAGATACTGTAACGCAAATGCAAATAAGTCAAGTCCCAGGTAAAGCAGAATTCAGAGTTTTTTCAATATGTAATGGGAAACCATGTCAGACAGTCATTTGACCTTGACCTCTTTCAGGCTTTTTCTTAAAACATAACAAGTTCAGCCTCGATTTCCCATCCAGGAAAGTATGGGGATCTGCACTTCCATTCATACTCTGCTGTTGCTTGGAGGCAACACAGACAAAATTAGGAATCTCTAAGGAGTTTCTGCAGAATGGGCAGAACTTACTGTGTTCTGTTTGTTCAGTTAATGTGCATTTTGGCAAGACAGCAAGGGTGGTAGGCAAAGAAGGATGCTGCCCAGTTTGACTTTTATCAGCTGAATAACTCTCCTTCTCTGAGCCACCGAGCATGGTGGGAATCACATGGAATTGCAGGGTGGTCTCAGCTAGGGGAGAGGGCACCTGGAACCTGCAGCCAGGGCAAAGCACCTGGGACCAATAAAGATCAATGCTGGGTCTGAATCATACCTAGAATCATGATGATATCCCAGAAATAACAGTGCAATTCTTGATTTATGAAGAGCCTCAGCAGTTGAAAAGTAGAAGAATCAGACTGATTTTTAAAGAACTTGATAGAAACGTCCCACAAAATATGAAATGCTAATGGTAAAACATGACTTATTAAAACCCAATATTTCAAAGTCTTGTAGCTTCATGGAATTCTCATCGATAATAAAAACCAAAATTGAATGTCTTAAAATATATACCAAAATGCAGTCAAAGAAGACTGGAAATGTTAGTGATCAATTATGAACTGCATTTCAGCAGCTGTTAATTTTAAAGCATTTCATCTGTGTATTTCTGAGGTGCTTTCACTATAGTAAATCTTGCACTCCTGGCTTCGTTATCCTTCAAGGCTGGAAAGCTGGAAAACATTAAAATTACCATTGGTATTACAGCTATGCCTCATAGCAAATGCAACTAAAAAGCTGCAAAATAAGTAAATAAATAAAATCCACTCAAATGTTTTTTGTTTTTTTTTTTTCATTTTAATACAACTTGGAAATATAAACTCTACCATAAGAATATGAAAAAGTCTCAGAAATACCAAAAGTTAGGACACAATTTAATTATTTGGACATAGTCCAAAGATGTATGAGCCTAAACATTTGAGTAATAAAATATCTTTGAAACTAAGTTTTGAATGTGACATAAAACCGAAGAGTCGCACCAAACTCTCCCTCCACGCTCCTCTTATTCCTCTGTTTGAAAAGCCAGCTGATTGGAATCTACCCTTTGTAAGGGAAACACAGCATTTTGGCACAGGCACCAAAACAAATAGGAATAATATTACTAATATGAAGAGAGAACAATCTCTGTTCCCTAATATGTGCCTTACTAACACACTATGAACTCATGCCAAGATGCCCAGTTCCTTCTAATTTCAATGGGAATGAGGCACAGCATGAAAGTCTGAGGTACAAATGCGAAAGCATTACCATCTGGCCTGTAAAACCATTCAAAGTTTCTTTGACCTTCAAAAGTGCATGTGGTGATAGGAAGAAAGAGTTCTGAGAGGTTTTGTGGATATTTTGAGGACTTTCACAATAAATTAATACTTTTTTTGAAGCTAAATTAAATTTATATTATAAATAAAAACAATAGTTTAAAAGTAGTATTGAATAATGTAATAAAATTGATGTTACAAACCTAATAATACTTCACCACTAGCGTTGATTCATGTCAATGACATATGTTTGCAAGATTTGAACCACGACGATGCATTTATTCCTATAAACTCTGCAACACAAAATAAATACTGTATTTTTTTCTGACAAATATCTTTCATAAGAGGGACATGCATGTACTTCTGCATCTAAATGGCTCCCATGCCAAGTTTGTGCCCTACTGCTTCAGAGCATCTGTAGAGGAAACACACAAAGTTACCTAAGTCTGGCTATGCTAAATTGCCTATAGACAGATAGCACTTGTTATAAAGCATTAAAAAATGCTACCCCCACCCCCAAAAAAGAAAAAAAGTCAAATGTCTGCTTTTCTCTCTTTTAAAGTAATCAGCATATATGCTTTTTTTTAGTGTTAAACTGGAACTGCAATTCTGACAACAAACCCATGCTGTCCTTTGCTCATACCTCAAGCTTTGACATCCTTGACTAGCCAGGCTAGCAGAGCTTACATCTCTCTCCTCTCCTTTCAGCCTTGCCTCAGAACAACCTGGGGGTGGAGTCTTCCTTGGTGTTCACATCAATCTTTGCTGCTCCAGTCTCACTTCATTCTGGAAGTTCTAAGGGAAGTCTGGAGTTCATAGTTTCTGCTCTCTAGACTAAACAAGATTGTTTAGTCAGAATGGAAGCCTTTATCATAGTCCATTTTAGTATATTAAAAACAACTAGTAATTTGGCCATCCTGTCCCTCTAAAAGCTGTAGATAGATTTTTTTTTTACTTCGATTTCTAAAAAAAAGACAACTTTATAGAAATATTTTTGACTGCATATATATGGCTTTTTAGGGATCCCCTTGAAGGTTGGCAGAAAACAGAATGTCCTCAGTTGTTCTAACTTGTGTAACTTTCCACACAGCTTCCTGAAAATTCCAAAAATATGTTTGTTCATTTGCCACCCCTCTGATTTTTGTCTTTCAGAATCTCTTAAAATATTTTATATCTATTACTAGTGAAGAAGACATTAAACATTGTTTACCTCTGCCTTGCAAATAGGTCTTTAGCCCTTGCAAAAAATGAACATGATTTCTTTAAATCAAAAACTTAAGCTTGTATTTAAGAGTCTGGATTAATTTAAGGCATCTAATCAATCTGCTTAAGGTTTTAGAACAAGTCATGAGAATATCTGCAGAAAGCAATTCACCCACTATAGTTTTCAGTCTGGCAGAATCCAGACCTCTTTAGCTGACCAGAGAATACCTAGGGTGACTTATCTCCTATCCTGAATGCCTCAGTTCAGCGAAATGAATCTGTGCCTGAATCACAGCTATGTCCCCTGCAGCTGATACACATTTTAAAAGTAAATATAAGTGTCGGGGACTGAGGCAAAAGAAGGGTTAAGTGTGGTAGAACTAATAGGACTAAGCAGCTGCAGCACTATTCTGGCAGACGATGAAGTTGTGTGAAGCTACTCCCTAGATAAGGAGGTGCTGCTCACAGGGAAGAGAGATTCCCTTCTCGGTGGGAACATGATCTTTTAGAGTACGCGATGGTGTAAACAAGTAAAGTAGAAAACTACTGGCCTTGGTAGAAAAGTATATAAAGAACACACTTGCTTAATAAAGCTGATTTTGATCCTGCATATCGGAGTCCATGCCTTAATCCTCACAGATAAGATCTTTGGCTGGGTTTCCTAATGTAGTTCACGGAGTTAGGATGGTAAGAAAAGTCTCCCTAGTTCCTGCCTAGCTTTTACATGACTAGCAAAGAGTACTGTTTGGGTTTGTAGTCTATTCTCAGCTGTGTGCATTGCTTGCTATCTTGATCAGTCAACCCAGCGTTACAAAACTGCATAAACAAATTCCTCACATCATCAGACAGGGTCGTGGCCCACGCACTGCAGAAACCCAATCCATGTGCTTTTGTCCAGCCTGTGCCCTCACACTTGGCACTTAATGCTGTTAAAGAGTGCAAGGTGATCTCAAAAGTCAAGGGCGGGGGAGACACACTTGGCTGTTTCTTCCCACAACTAAAATTGCCTTTCTGCCTGACATGCGTGAGATGATGAAACTAATGACATTAGCCCTGTCACTTTGACAGGCAGTATACAGACAATTATATGTGCAGAAAGCCAAGCAGTCTATCAGAACTAAACCTATTAGACTAAGACGTCATCCTCATTCCAAATACTGTCTCCTTAATTCACACTGAGTGCTTAATGGTCACGCCTAGTTACAAATTACCTGTACGGTCCAATGAAGACAATTAAATTGCTAAGCAGTATCAATGTTGCAGCATGTTAAGTCTTTTGGAAACTACAGAAAAGTGTTAAAAATCCTAGCATCTCATTCCTAAAACAGCTAACTTAATTCTTTCTGTTTATTTCACTGTTACCATTTTCTTCACCTACTTATTTTCTTTTAATTACAAATTTTGAATTAAAAATGGTAACACACAGGAGTCCAGAAAAATCGCATGAGAATATTTACAGTAGTATTTTAATTGAATAAAATGGACTTGAATACTAATTACTCTATAGTAAATACAAAACAAGTGCAACATTCACAGAATGGTCAGGGTTGGAAGGGACCTCTGGAGATCATCTAGTCCAACCCCCCCACCAGAGCAGGGTCACCTACAACAGGTTGCACAGGATGGTGTCCAGGCGGGTTTTGAATGTCTCCAGAGTGGGAGACCCCACCACCTCTCTGGGCAGCCTGTTCCAGTGCCCTGCCACCCTCAAAGTAATCATGTTAAGACGGAACTCCCAATGTTCAAGTTTGTGCCCATTACCCCTCGTCCCATCACTGGGCACCACTGAAATAAGACTGTTCCCATCCCCCTGGCACCCTCCCTTTAAGTGCTTATAAGATCCCCCCTCAGTCTTCTTTTCTGTAGACTAAAAAGACCCAATTACCTCAGCTTTTCCTTGTAACAAAGATGCTCCAATCCCTTAATCATCTTTGTCACCCTTTGCTGGACCCTCTCCAGCAGTTCCCTATCTTTCTTGAACTGGGGAGCCCAGAACTGGACACAATACTCCTGAGGTGGCCTCACCAGGGCAGAGTAGAGGGGGAGGATGACCTCCCTCGACCTGCTGGCCACACTCTTCTTGATGCACCCCAGGATGCTATTGGCCTTCTTGGCCACAAGGGCACATTGCTGGCTCATGGTCATCCTGTGGTCCACCAGGACTCCCAGGTCCCTTTCCACAGAGCTGCTCTCCAGGAGGTCAGCCCCCAACCTGTACTGATGCATGGGGTTATTCCTCCCTGGATGCAGTACCCTACACTTACCCTTGTTGAATTTCATTAGGTTCCTATTCACCACACCTGAAGTGATTTTGAACTGCAAAAGTGGCAGTAACAGCTCAGTCATGCTGGAAGTGTTGAATAGAAACATCAACACTTTTGAAGAAAGTCTGGGAAAATCCCTCCTAGACTTGCATGTTTTGCTGTTGTTGGCCAACTATGACATCACATTTCAGTTATGAACTCTGAGAAAGTCCCTTAAGTTTTTAGTAATTTGTATTTTTTCTTTGTTGAATTCTAGGAATGAAATATTTACCAAGGCAAGCTTTCAAAACTTTATAGATGTAGTCAGTCCCACTAAGTTTAATTTAATTTATAACAATAAAGGCCACAAAACTGTGTCAGTATTTCATGAGACCTATTCTAATAAGAGGAAGCCAGAATTAATTGGCAATAGGGGAAAAAGCAGTTAAGGCACATATTTAGTTCTCAATGCTTTTCCACAGTACAGCAATAGCTATCTCATTCTTCTGCCATATGGGCATCCTTTTTGAAATGGGCAATCAATCTGGTACAAACAGTGCAAAGGAGATTTGACAAGGACATTTGGTACTGAGGTCACTACGTCCTTCACACTGCACAGCTAGTCTCCCTTACAAACTATGCCTTTTTCGTTCACAATCACTGAGTAGAAGGCTGTGCATAACTCATCTCTTCTGGGAAAAAAAAAAATAATCAAAAAACCCCAACCAGCCACCAATAAAAAAACCCAACTTTCAATGGTTTCTAAAAGTATAGTGCTTTTTATTCCGTAATTATATAGTAATTTATGATACCAAGACCATAAAAAGGCAGGCCATTTCACCTTTTATCATACATATATTAATAACCTGCCCCAAAGACATTACAGTGAGGAAGAAAGCTACAGATGCATTTGAAAAAAAAACTACGTGAGAAAATGTTTATGTTAGCTGTTTGTGGGGGCAGAGAAGAGAAAGGAGAAATCTCCTGCAGTCTTCAATATTAGAAACATTTTCCACATCTTTTTATTGGCAAAAGATTATATATGGTGTACATCTGTTTATGAAATGGAAGCATTAAAAGCAAAACTATAATATAAACAAATCTGAAAATATTAAAATCTAATCATGTGAGAGCTACCAAAGCCCAAATAAACATTTAATCTTATGCTAAGTATTCTAGTTCATTTTAGTATTTGTCATGGGCATGTCTGAAAATCACGCAACCTCCACCCCTCAAAAAAAAAAAAATGTTTTATACAATGCATTGACTAAATTACTATCTTTGGCAATAGAATAAGCTTGAATAGCTTTCAGAACATATATCATATAGAGCTTTATTTGTAACTCTCCATAAAAACTCAGTGCACAATACATTGCTAGAAATTTCGTTGCACATATGGAACAGCCACTGCTGCTACTTAAAGCAGATACATTTTACTATGTAAAGAAATATTTAATTATACTGGTTTTAGACTATTCCTACAGTAAGAATCTGCAAAGTTCTTGCCTCTAAGAAATGCCAACGTTGCAAATTCATACAAAGGCTGTATATATTTCCAATAACATCATGTTTGCTATGAAAAGAAGTGGTATCTTACAAATTTCAGATCATCTCTTGACCAGTTAGCACTGAAGAAACAGCTAAAGTTGATGCGGGAGGAGTCAGTAGCCATCTTCAAAATTCATACGAGCACACAAATAAGGACTTATCTTTGCATTACCTGTCATGACAATATTAAGCACCACTCCTGATTTCTGTGGTTATGGCTCACTATAAGTGAGGTTAATATAGGAGCTGGATTCCTTAGGTTTTAGTTTACTTGCTAGCTTCCTCTAGTATTTTTAGATAGGACTCTGAACACATATGAACACATGTATGTTTGTAAGACATGTATTGGCAAAGATCACTCATTTATCCTAGATATCCCATAATAAGATATAGATGTGACATATATAGCATTCATAATATATTCTAAATCATTATTATACATGAACCTCTCCCTTTCTAGAAATAGCCTGAGAAGAGAAAGGAATAAGAAATGAGGGCGTAAGTTTATTATTCAAAGGTTCGAGGAAGAGTAGCTAACATCTTATTAAACTGTTAATGCTTTTAACATAGTAGTGTGTCAGTATTTGCTATGTATTATAGCCATTGTCAAGACAACTACAATTTATCTTCTTCAAAAACGGTGCACAAAAGAGTTTTGTGATGCTTTTGATTCCTGCCAGTTTCTTATACTACAGCAGAAAATATACACGGAAAAAAATCATATACATTAAATATGATGATACAGTACTGCCACATGTCAAAATATCCACAGTATCCACTACGAGGATATGCAAATAGGCAAAGAAAACTTGATTGTATGGCTTAAACTACCCGAGTTGCAAGTCATCATTCCAACTCATGAAAATTACTAATCATTCCTTTAAATTAAATATTTAAATGTTCTTCATAATTGAAAAGCAATGAGATCATCACTGGATTTAACTTAAGCAAAAGTTAAACACAGTATTACTTGAGAAAGGAAAAGTTAGATCTAGTGCAGTGTATCTTCTGTTGCAAAATCACAGAATGCTTATCCTAAAACATTCCCCGAAAGTCGTTCTTGAGCCTTTCCTCCAAATCTGAACATGTTCACATAAACGTTCAGAACGCAATCGTCAGGGATATTTTGGGTCTTCATCAAATTTAGTTTTACAGGGACATAGCTTGTGGTTTCTAATTCTTCATCTGCTAGTACATATTGATTACAGGTTGGATAGAAACAAGAGTAGAATGCAGTGACCATGTACATATCAACCAGAATACAGAAATCTTCAATTTCGTGTGCCAAAACAAGAACATTCAAATCCATTACTTAACTTTCAAAAATATTGGCCAAGAGAGAAACTATGAAAGTAATTCTTAATGGAGACAACAATTGGGAGGAAATAATTCTTAACAAAGACACAGCAAAAAAAGGGAAACATAAGGAAGTGGGGAAAAAATCAGACAAACTTAAAATGTGTGTTTTTCCTCAGTCCCGACAACTACTTTGAAACAAAACCCCAACAAACAAAAGGTTAAAACAGTTCTAGTTTCTCCATCAGTGCAAAAGCATTCCTAAATGTTTGTACCGGTTCCTTCACTCTCCTTGCCATACATCACCTCAGTTGTCTAGAGGATTCCTCCACTTTCAACAGTCATTCAAAAATGCCCCAACCCCCCAAAAGATCACATTACTTCCCCAACTTATTTCAAGATTTTTTTCAGTAATAATAATTATATAAATATAATATTTATATTCCTCTTGGTATGCTTTGTGCTCTTAGATTCTTCTGTGTTAATCAATATCCCACTGATTAGCACAACTCTACTTTCACATATTTTTGTTAGTATCAGTGCCAGGCTACACAGAGACATATATGTGCGTCCAGAAAATCTAATTCCACTGTTAAAAAGCATGGCTGGCAGCATAAAAACTGAAAAGGGGGAAAAAAACCCATGCCTTTGTTAGTACAATATTGTCAGACTGAATTTCATTAGTGGATAAGGCATACCATTTGTAAGATAAAGTACATGAAGTAGCTCAGCTCCTTTGAGATGGAAAATGCTATAAAAATGACAAATATTATTTCCATTAAAAATTAATATTATTGGAAATAGTGTAAAGCTGCATGAATAAAACTTTCCAAAAGGCAGGTGACTTCATTTATTACCAAGTTTCAATGAATCTAATGTAATAATTTAGGTAGAAATATTTCAAAAGCTCAAAATATCTTGACCAAAGCTAACCTTAAGCCTGGTTAAGATGACCTGCATTAGAAGGTCTACAATATGAAACTCTAGAATTGAACATGATGTAAATGCGACAACTGCCATTTGAATTAATTCAGAATGAATTTGAGCAAAAGACCTTACAAGTCATACCTACTTACTTTAAAAGTTAAGGTTTCTCAAGGAAGGTCAAGCCAAATTCTGTCTGTTCCCTTTAAGAAGTATTGTTTTGTAAAGTATTGAGAAAGTCACCATCATCTAGACCACACTCACCATTATCAGTGCCCATATTAACTTCAGAAAAATGAAAATAGTCCAAAAAATTCAAGCCCGGTTTCAGACACAGAAAATGCCAGCAAATAATTCAGTAAAGTGGCAGCCAATTTCTTCAGGCTGCTAGTCTGAGATTTACTCACCTAAAGCCTGGACAGAAACTATTACACTGAGCCACCAAGCTCCTGGAAAGTGGCATTACAGTGGGAATGCTGACTGATCTTTTAGTACAGCAACTTCAGTGAGGCTGCAGAAATATTACTTTGATGAATGGTGACTAGCTCTGCATAGATATGGAACTGTTCACCACTAAACTGACACACTTCTGTAGTTGTAATTCATTGTGTTGACTATCTATACCGTGCCTAAAGAATATTTTTTATCAAACCCTACTCTTGTCAACAAGAACCATTTTGTTGCAAAACAATCAATCTGCCAAGCGTTGATTTTTTCCTTCCTCAGCATTTATCTGTTCAGATGACAAAAATTAATTTCAGAACTTGCTTCATAAAATTCAGTCACTATAATTGATGTTTTGAAGCCCACTTCAAGAAGCAAAAGATATTTGTAGACAAAGACACTTATAAGTGATAAAAATGTAGATAATATACAACCCCCAATCTTCTTGATCTATTTGAGTCCCTAAAATGGACAAGCAGTCTTTGTTAAATTACTTGAAGGATCTGCTGTTACATTCATTTTATTCTATAAATAAAATGAACAGTTTAATAGTGAAAAACGTTACCTTGATTTAAGCAATAAATACAGTTATTAAAGATCTTCTCCTTAGGTTATCGGATGTTACTTTTTTGTATTGTACATCCAAAGGTTCAGAGTATTAGATTACACATCAGCAATTTCTATTAACTCCCTTCTATTGTGCCTTCCTACTGACTTCAGCCACAAGCTCAGATTTACTCTAGACTTAAGTCTTCACAAAGACATCTATGGCAGCCTAAGGCTGAAGATAGCTGTGAGGCAGGCCCATCCTAAGGCAATCATAACAGACTGCCTGACCTAACAGACTTCTCAGCCCATGCCCTGGAGTTTTTAACTAGTGCCTACAAAAACTAGGCCTGAAAGGAATTACAGGGTTAGCTTTAGTCCAGTCATGTCCACAAAGCGTAAAGGTGAGCATATCCCAGAGGAAGGTTTCAACACCAACCAAAAACCTAGTCCAAATGACCCCCTTGATTCAGTATCTTTACAGTCATCTTCTGTATAAAGACTTATATTACCCAAAAGTCAAGGATGCCTACCAGCATCATCTGCTAATATAAACAGATGAGTCATGCTTTTTTTTTTTTTAATCTACCTGACTTAGAGACCATCTATGTTTCAACAACAACGCTCTCTAGTTGAACGACATGTCTAGCCTGAACTTGTAGCCTAATCCTGGCTGCAGAATAGCAAACTACAGTATGCCAAGCAATCCTACTTGCACAGCAATTAACTGCAGCCCACGAAACTACAAAACCAGAGCTAAAATTCCTTTCTAAATGAAGACGACTCTTCTGTTTTCTTATGAAGTCCCATAGGCCTAACCCCTAGCTCAACTCTTAGATATTCAGGTACAAAGCGGACAAGTTGCCTATGCCAACACTAAGTGTATGGCTGGGAGAAACAGATGGACTAAGGAGGCTTGAAACAGGTCTCTGAAATTAAACATTGATGCTTTAAGACCTTTCTTGGCTCTGTTCAAGTATCCTCATGCTAAGAGTCCATTGGTTAGAACAAACACGAGATTAGGATGACAATAAAAGCAACTGTCATGGATTAACCCCAGCCAGCAACTAAGCACCACACAGCTGCTCGCTCACTCTCCCCAAGTGGGATGGGGAGAGAATCGAAAGGTTAAAAATGAGAAAATTCATGAGTTGAGATAAAGACAGTTTGATAGGTACAGCAAAAGCTGTGCACGCAAGTAAAGCAAATAAGGAGTTCATTCACCACTTCCCATCAACTGGTAGGTTTTCAGCCATCGCCAGGAAAGCAGGGCTCCATCACACATAATGGTTACTTGGGAAGACAAATGCCATCACTCCAAACAGCTCCATGTTCCTTCTTCCCCCAGCTTTATATTACTGAGCACAATGTCATATCTTACGGAATATCCCTTTGGTCCGTTGGGGTCAGCTGTCCTGGCTGTGTCCCCTTCCAACTTCTTGTGCACTCCCAGCCTACTCGCTGGTGGGGCAGTGTGAGAAGCAGAGAGGGCCTTGACACTGTGTAAGTACTGCTCAGCAATAACTAACACATCCCTGTATTATCAACACTGTTTTCATCATAAATCCAAAACATAGCCCCATACTAACTACTATGAAGAAAACTAACTCTACCTCAGTCCAAACCAGCACAGTAATGTAAAAAGTTAAGGTCAAAGTCTGATAGCACGACTCAGGTAGACTTCTGTCTGCTGTTAATGACCCAAGAATGTACTTCACAGTTTAGGACTGACACCACTTTAATAAAATTAGTTTCATTTCCTCTCATTTGATGTCCCTATTAACACCAACTTAAATTTTAGTGCAAAAGCAGATTCTAAATATATATCTGTATGATTCTTCCACTATTTAAAAGAAAGCATGAAATTGCTTATCATGTTCAGAGTAGTAGTAAAACATGGAAATATGACATGATAATCCATCAGTGCCCTCAGTCGTGATCATTTCTCCTTAGTTTGAATAAAAAAAAAAAATACTATTACTTTCAACACAACATTACATTTGTAAGGAAAAAGAAGAGGATTTTTAGGCTTTTAGCCTACATACAATGCTGAAGAAACAGGTGAAAGGGCAAGTTATACTGCTGTACATTTTACACCTTGGTGAAAAGCATCAAGTCTTTTATAACTCAAGACTATTGACATTTACTTCAGCCTCTTCTGAACCAAACGTGACTTTTCTGTATCAGTTCATAACGAAAAATCACCCTAATAAAAAATGCATAATATTCTCTTGTTCACTTTGATGGATAACATGTTCATTCTTACATTTATCGGACAAGACTGTAACTAAGCTGAATTTTCTTCTCACTGTCTAGTTCACAGTCTTCCTCTGCTGGCAGGTACCCCGTATTTCTCAATCTTTCCTATTTTCACAGGTGATGGCTTCAAAAAAAATAATCTGCATTTGACTTGAGGAATACAGAGTTGCTTACTCCTTCTAAGGGGAATGAGAACTCCAAATTCAGAGAATAGTTATTTGACTTTCCCAGCTAAACAGGTTTCTGTTCAGGGTATTAGTGCTGTCCCTTAAGACAGAGATAATAATCAGTCATCCAGACAACTAACCTATTTCCTCAGGTTAGTTCCTTTCCTGATTTTTATCTGATCTTCTTAGGGTTATTTTATGTAGCAAATATTGTCAGATTTTTTTCAGACCAAACCTAGAGTTTTATCAGCTCTGGTCATATGCCCCAAAGTGCAGGAATCTTTCCTTCCAACAGTAGCCCAGTCACTTTATCATGAACATATGATTATCACATCAATGTCTATGTAAGAATTTTTACTGTGGGGAAATAACAGAATATGGGAGAAAGCCTTAATGCCAGAAAACGTATGCAGCACCTATATTTTTTTTTTTTATTAGAAACTACAAAATAGGGGTACCCCAGTCATGCCCAGACACATTCATGTCTCCCTTTAGATATTTGTTTAAAATATTATTGCAAGTTGGTGATGCTAAATTGCCTGTCTCCTGTGCCAGAAGAACAGATTTGGGGTTTTTAAATACAAGCATGTGACATTTAGGAAGACAGACTGAAACAATATCTGATCTTCTGTAAGGTTTGTCTCTCCAAGCTTGTTCAATGTCTAATAACTGCTTACTGTCAGCAACTGAGCAGTCAGTCCTGTGCAAGAGAACAACAAAAATTTATCTTTCTAAAATGCTGAACAGGTTTAAAAATTGCTAATTACTTCAGCTGTCTTCTAATTAACCAATTATTAACCAAAATGTTTAGAATCAACAATTTACAGTTTGCTTTGTTACATCCTTGTACATGGAGAAGTATTTCACAGTAACTAGTATAGAATAAAAATGATCTTTTTAATAATCTTAAACTTTTCTCACAGATTATGGAACCTGATAGCTTTAAATGAAGGCACGTTTCTTATTAAGGCACAGGTTAAAAATATTTAGGAACTTACTATCATCTTTTGTAATCAGACTAAGCCCAATAGTTCACTGGATTTTTTTTTTTTTTTGTCATAACTATGCACTTTTTTTTTTTAACTCCTAGAATATTAATACAGCAGTACATTATGTTTTCAGCTATGCAGCTATCAATCCAAAGTAATTCAGGCAAGCTTACGGCTTCTGGTTTATACGACTACACCATGGACCAAAACCTTTGTTGTTATGTCCAAATATCATCCAATAAACAGATACAAGAGGTAAGAAACAGTTTCTTCTAAAAACAAAACTTTTAGTAACCAGTAAAACTCCCTCAGGACCCTGCTGTTTTACCCAAAGGTTTTTCTTAAATTATGTTGTTCCCAGTAGAATCCCATTTTATCAGATAGCTAAACTCAATGAATAGGAACT
>NW_009648148.1:2020525-2040059 GCF_000708025.1 Charadrius vociferus
GAACTCATACTGTTTGTTAATCAGAAAACAAACTGTTAAAGGTGTTTCAATACAACTACCCCCTTAATTACTTTAATTAAAAAAAAAAAAAAAAGTTGAACAACAATGGTTCAGAACAAAGCATTAAAAACCACAAACTTGGCTTTTATCAAGTTATCTACCCTGTTACATGATGCATTAGTTGGCACTTTACATCTTGCCAAGCATGATCTGTGAGATTTCCCCGAAGGCTTGAAACCTTAAAAGCAATCAGCAGTGAATCACAGCTGAGTTGGCACCTTCTGACACCCTGGAAGTGTGACGATTCCATAAGTTCTCCATGTTGCCTTGGAAAGCTGCCAGTGTCGTGGTTGTTACTTATTGTCAAGAGATTCATAACGAAGCTCAAATCTATCCACAAGTTTGGAGAGCCAATAGGTAGGTTAGAAATCACTCCACATGATCTTTCAGAACCTCAATAACATTGTTCTGACTGGCCTAATTAAGTCATTATACAGTGATACTGTATAGCTGATGGAGAAATATATTACCAAAATGCATAAACATTTTTGTAGCAGTTTCCTTTTAAAAAAAAAAAAAAGTTAAATTTAATAGCATTTTCATAGGGAAGCCATTACAGAAACCCACAGCTTCCTTTGAAAAGCCCAAGATGAAATTGAGTCTTGATTTTAGGTACACTTTTTCGTTTAGGATTATAGCAAGTAAACACATTCTTTTCTAACTTGGAAATTGCACAACTCAAGTTCTCCCGGCTTTAAAATACTTCTCCATCCTTGATAGATGTTGATACCTGAACTTTAATAATTCCCTAGGATCTCAAATTTTTCAGATGTTCTACTTTTCATTTTGTATTTTCCTGCAGAAAAATAAATTCAGTCTAAAGCTAAAAGTTCCAGGATCCTATGGCAACTTCAACATATAACTCATGTTGGATTGAGGAACCAGATGACTGAGAGTCATTAAAGGACATACAAGTGAAACAGAAAGTATTGTTGCAGATGCTTTTTCTTGTGAACCAATACTAAATCTTTGAACTTGTTTAATAGAAACTGTGCTGCAAGTATTAGCTATCAGATACTTGAGAGAACAAGTTCTTCAACATTTCAAGTCAGAGTTCAAATGGATCTTCCAACAAAAAAAAAAAAAAGTTTTGAACAGTTATTTTAGTGGGTTTTTTTTCTTGGCCAAATATAAACCAGGTAAGTCTAGTCTGTTTTAGCTTCTACTTCGGTTTCAATCCAGAGCAGCATTCTTTACTTATCTTAGTAAAATAGTGACATTCTCTTTAATTGTAGCACACAAAAAAAGTAGATGAAGTCTCACCACATATTACAATTTTGCTTAGATTAACTTGACTGCAGAACTAGTATAGCTTGGGCTTTTTGTTGCAGATTTTTTGATGATTGCTTACAGCTTTTTCTTCTCCTTTGTCTTTTGCTGTATCAGATGCCATATCAGGAGGACTTTAGTCTACTTTCCCTTCTGGGCACAGGCTTTGAAACCTTTCTAATACCATACTGAAGCTACTTAAATAAGTTTGTATCTTCAATAAACAAATTGTAAAAAAGACTTATACACAAGAGTCATTTTCTCATGATTTAATTTTCCTAGAAAGCCTTTTTACCCTTGTTTCCCTGCGCAAACCATAGAAGTAAAATAATGCATCATTTAAGGGATTTAAAATATTCAAAATATGAGCAAGAAAAATCTTGCCTATGACCGCATTTGACAGATTATATCCAACTTCAGCAACTTTAGAGAAAGCTCTGTCAATTTTAAAAGATTTTTCTATAAAACTACTTTATATAATCTCCTTTAAGGTGATTGCTGTTTGAACTTTTGTAATACTAGAGGGAGACACAGAAAACAAAACTAACATTCCCCCATCCCTACAAATCCCTGGAATTTTACAGTTCTATTCACCTAGCAGATTCAAGGCCCTTTCTACAGCATATCAAGGAAAAAGTTGGTATCACTGGAATAGAGTCACCATTATGACTAAACAATATTTCCATTATCTCTCCATATCTAAAGATAATTGTTTAACAATGCTAAACTCTTGAGTCTCAATCTGAGCTGAGCATCCAAACTGGTAACATTTGGATTTCCCAGTCTGTGCCATGATATACCAATACTAAATCCTATTGTTACTAGAGTCAGAATTGACCTTTGTCAAGTATTCACAGAAATGCACTGCTAACTTGAATAGTTAAAGTAGTTCAAAACAATATTCCTTTTTACCTCTCTTCTAGAAATAAAATAACTCTTAATGGAAATTAATAATTGAGATTTCTTATGCTTTATAATATATTTAAAAGTATGGGAGTTTTAAGCTCAACTCATGTTGCCTTAAGTTATTGGCTTGACCATATCTTGGGAATGAACATGCCTAGGTTTAGAGCTCTGTCAGCCAAACTGCTTCTCTAAGACCAATCAAATATAGCTAATCTTGTTGTCTATAACTCTCTGTCAAGAAAGCAGGAGACTTAACAGTATTAATACAGACGAGAATGGGCTCAAAACTCCCTTTCAAATAAATTCCATTGTATGTTCACAGCTAGTACGTAGATATATTTTTAAAGTAACAGTGCTAATTGAAAATTGCATTGTATTCATGTTTTATACTTAGACAAACTGGTTAATAAATGTTAGAACTTTTTGTAGCTTTCCAAACTGGGAAAGAATAAGACAGAACTCACAATCATAGAATACCAGGTTGGAAGGGACCTCAAGGATCATCTGTGCCAACCTTTCTTGGCAAAAGCATGGTCTAGACAACATGGCCCAGCACCCTGCCCACCTGAATCTTAAAAGTGTCCAATGATGGGGAATCCACCACTTCCCTGGGGAAGTTATTCCAATGCCTGATTGTCCTCATTGTAAAAAATTTTCTTCTTGTGTCCAATTGGAATGTCCCTTGGAGTAACTTGTATCCATTGTCCCTCGTCTTTTCCATGTGATTCCTTGTAAAAAGGGAGTCTCCATCTTCTTTGTAGCCACCCTTTAAATACTGGAACATGGTGATAAGGTCTCCCCTAAGACTTCTTTTCTCAAGGCTGAACAAACCTAGTTCTCTCAGCCTTTCCTCACATGCCAGGCTTCTGAGTCCTCTGATCATCTTTGCAGCCCTTCTCTGAATGCTCTCCAGCCTGTCCACATCATTTTTGTATAGTGGGGACCAAAACTGAAGACAATATTCCAGGTGTGGCCTGACAAGCACTGAGAAGAGTGGGATAATGACTTCTTTGTCTCTGCTGGTGATGCCCTTGTTGACACAACCCAGCATCCTGTTGGCTTGCTTTGCCACAGCAGCACACTGTTCACTCATATCGAGCTTGCTGTCCACCAGGACCCCCAGATCGCTTTCCACAGAGCTGCTCCCCAGCTGGGTAGATCCCAGACTGTGCTGCATTCCTGGGTTATGTTTTCCCTGGTGCAAGACCTTACACTTGTCCTTCTTGAACTTCCTAAGGTTCTTGTTAGCCCACTCTTCCGGCCTACCCAGGTCTTCCTGCAGAATGGCCTTCCCTGCCAAAGCATGCACTTACTTCCCCACTCAGTTTGGTGTCATCAGCACACTTCAACAGGGTACACTTGATCCCATCATCCAGATCACTTATGAAGATATTGAACAGTGTTGGGCCCAGTACCGATCCCTGGAGGACCCCACTTGTGACAGGTTGCCAGTTTGAAAAGGAGCTATTTACAACCACCCTCTGAGTGCAGCCTGTCAGCCGGTTCCCCACCCACTGCACAGACCACTTGACTAGACTTTAACACACCAGGTTCTCTAGGAGGAGGCTGTGGGGAACCCCATCAAAAGCCTTTGAGAAATCCAGGTAGACAACGTCTACTGCTCACCCCTCATCAACCATTCCGGTTACTTTGCCATAGAAAGTGATCAGGCTTGTCAAGCACGCTCTGCCCTTGGTGAATCTATGCTGGCTTTTCCCAGTGACATGCTTCATTGGCTTAAAAAAAAACCTTATAATGATTACTTTTTTTTTTTTTTTTCAATGTAGTTTATGTGTCCTGTATACCAGTACACATGGCAGATCCAGGAAAGGAAAGCTGTAGCTCTTATCTGTAAAGTTAGCTCTGATAAGTTAAGCTAGGTGAAAAGTTTAGATAAATCCAAAGAAACAAAAGATATAAACAGCATATAATTTTAATTATTTAAACAGAAATCAGCCTGAAACCAACTGCAGGATCAAGGCTCTCTCAATTAGGCAAGTTTTAAAAGGGCTTTTACATCTTTCCCCTCATCTTTCTATTTTAAACTCCCTTGTATTACTCCTTAGCAAAATTAAAAAAAAAAACCACAAACAGACTCTTGAGTATATCTGCATATTTAATACATATAACAAACATATCTCTAATTTTATCAGAAGCTAAATAGTAATGGAATTTAGAAAAACAATTCCTCATTCTTTGTGACAGCTTATTCCATCCTGCTTTTCCAGTAGAAGTTGTCCCATCCTTTCCTGTGAAACTTCTGCTACCAAGACTAGGATAATAGGTTTGACAGATATTAACAAATACATCAATATTTCAGAGTCACTGCAATGGTGTTATTCACTAAATTCTCTTCTACAAATACACCTTGATCTTATAAACAATCCAGGGAGAAAGAAGGATCTACTTTTAAGCCTACATGTGTTCACAATGCCTTTTTACTGGTTTTACCAGTAACTTCAACAAAAACGAATCTTGTTTTTTTATTGAATTGAAAAATGTTAATTTATTGAGACATGTGAGCACCATGTAAAGTTCAAAGGTCTTTTTAACATATATGATTTCTAGTAAAACAGAAATATGTAAATATGTTCAACAAGAAGTAATTTGCAATTTTCTGATTTTTCAGTCTTTCTTTACTTTTCCAATAATAAAAAGAAAATAGTGCATGAAAATTCACTTACTGTACGCATTAGCTCACAGAAGTAAAATCAGCTTGTATCGCTCTGGTAGCTACTAATGTGAGGCAGGAAAATTTTATAAAATAGAATAAGTAATGCATGTGCATTTCTATACACTTGAGATTAAGCCAACATACCACAAGATGGCAGATGAAGGCAGCTAAAGTTGCAACTTGAAGAAGAATGTAAGTTTGTGGGTCAGGGAAAACACCTGGTTTTGAAAAGTTTCCTTAACTTTGTATTAGAGGAAGTAAGTTTTAGAAGCTGTCTTACAAAAAAACAGACATGCATGCTCACCTATTAATGTTCTTAAATCATACTTAGCCGCTAAAATTACAGCCCCTCAAATTCAACATTTAGACTCCAGACACAGTATTTAATGCTAATAATACTCTTTAAAATGTAAGAAAGTTCACCATTCATCCTCCTAGCTGTAAATCCAGAACAGGGTGAGCTTTCTGCCACTGTCAAGCCTTGCAATGTACTGGGCACAGATAATGGAAGGCTGGAATTCCATTTCTTTATGTGTTGAGAATTTGAAACCGTACCCCACCTGCCACAGAAGTCTGCTCAGTCACGGGGTATGATTATGTGAAATCAATGCCGTTTCTCCTATTCCCACTGATGAATTTTTTTCACTCTACATTGTTAAATATATATTAAACCAGAGTCTGAGCATAATACCCTATAGTTTCAACTAGTGCATGAAAAGTGGGAATAGAGACGGAAAGGGTTCTAGTTAGTGATTTAGTAAGTACCTGATATAAATTCACTTCATCTGGACTACTGTCTGAAGCTCTGAAAACTTACATCTCAGATTAGTGTTTTAAAAATATTTTGTGCACAGAAAAAAAGTCCACGGAGTAACAGCCACTTTGTAAGCTTCTGTCATGGTGTGGCCTCAGCCAGCAACAAAGAACCACGCAGCTGCTCGCGCAACTCCCACAGCCGTGGAAAAAGAAATCGTCAGGGCAAAACTCGTGGGTTAAAAGAGTGCAATTTAACAGAACAGCACAAGGAAAGATGAAAACGCGATTACAGTACCGCCGCGAAGCGCACCCCCAAGTGGCAACTGCCCCCCCCTCCCCGGCTAGCGCCTCTTATAGCCCGGGCATGGGTCACCTGGGATGGAATACCCGTCCCCTGCCGGCTCCTGGGGAAATTAACCCCATCCCTGCCGCAACCAGGACAGCTTCCCTGGGCTGCTCATCTGTTCTGGCACGGGAGCAATTCTCTGCAGGCTCTAAATTAGACCTTGCAGTGCTAAGACATTTTACACAAAATCAGTCATCTCAATATTTTAGGAATATTCAACAGGATATATTAACTGAGGTTGCAGTTTTCAGGACTCCTTTTGTGGTTGCAATCCTATGCGACTTACCAAAAATCACAGAGGGATTCTGCAGCATTCAGGTGCAGGCTTGAACTGGACATGAATTCACTGTTTCTCCTTGATCTTTTCTGCCTGACACTTGATAACTACCTGAATATCTTACTGAAACTATGTCCTGGATCTTTCAAGTTATGCAAAAAAGTAACCTTCTGTTGCATCTAGATCATTCAATCTGCACATCTAAGACAGCCCAAAGTACCAAGCTTACTTAATAGGCAGCACGCAGACCCTATTCTGCTCTGTTTTGAAATTCATGCCTATAACTTCTGGTGTAAAAATAAATAGGACTGAATCATGAATGAGGAAGGTGAACACTGATGAATCATATCGGTGAAAATCATATCACATCACACAACTGACAAGTCACATTCAACCCTAACCCTGTGACAGGCACACACAGGACAGTTTTTCCACAGGCACTGTGTGCTAAGTGTCTTGTTGATGGTTTTTTTTCCTGAGATACACTAATTGTACACAGACAATTTATATCTTTCATTTGATAACTGCTCACATATATTGGAAAAGAAGTTTCTGAAATTTAAACAATTGAAAAATCCCAATAAACCCCTAAGAATTAACATTAATATAAAAAAAAAGAAGTTATGCAACATCTGTTATGAGCAAGGAGGTCTCCTATGATTCTCTATGGAGAGCCATATGTTTACATAATTGGTAACTCCGTGTATACAGACACAAACAGTAACAAAGTTAAAGCTGCAGGTTAGGATAGTGAGTCATCTCAAAAGCTAGAAAAACATCGCAGCTGTCTCGCTGTAAAGCATAGGTGGGATAGCTGATAAGGTGTGCAGCTCAAATAGGTATCTGGAAAAGAGTTTACCTGTATTCAAGTTACTTTAGAGAGAGAGGCAGGCAGCTGAGTCCAGTTTAGTCACGACATGATATACGCGGTCCTGTCTTTTTCAGTCAAATAGATGCTACTGAAAAATAAATGCAAGCAGACTAGGTAATATCAAATATAGGAAAAAACATGAACCAAATACAAAACATTAATAACATTCACAAAAATGTAGGCAGGTAGCTGGGGTTAAGTGTAACAGGGTAACTGCCATCCAGCTTTTATCAGCTGTTTAAAAGTTACTGAGAAATAAATATATGCAGCAGAACACACCCAAATACAGCATTAAGCAGGACCTGAGCGTATAATCCATCATCAATAACATGTACAGGCTAAGCATGATGAAATATTAAAACTCTTACGTAATATATGGTAGTTTTCTTATTGGCTGTCAACTACGATGTGCATCAATGTGCAGAAAACAAGTGCACAGAAAGAGAATCACAACGCAGTATCCACACTGTTAGCTGATTAAGCAAAATACTGGGATGAGCTGATTATACTTGATGTGACAGCTGAATGCAGGAACCTGACTGATCAAACTTGTTCTGAATCAAGCAATATTTTGAGGTACCACGATATAGCTCCTGGAAAAGCAGGATCTGAAACAGGCTCTTGTGTAACTCTGCAGCTAAGGGGTGAGAATGGGAGGTTTGGTGTCCCTAGAATAACAACAGTGATAGGACGCTTCTTGCTAGTGACACAAGACAGCTACTGGGAAAGGCGTACCAGGTGAGCAACTACACATAGCCTAAGTTCCTTTTTGCCTTGATATATGCCAGTTCTGGTTTTGTAACCTAATGTTAAAGCTCAAGCACAATGACATAGTACCACAACGTACTATTTTTGAATTAGGACAGGGTTCCATTCACTAACATGGGAGGGTTAAAACAAATTCCTGCAGTCTGCACACCTCCCTCTCTCCCCAGACCTATCCCTATAGAAAGATCCTCAAAGTTCTCTCTTATTGACAGAGATAATTGGTTTCAGAGCCAGAATTACTTTTTCTCCTTATTTCCAAAAGATGTCATAATTTTATCTTTTTGATTAACTATTGATTAAAAAAAAAAAAAAGCAAACATCTAAAGGCAAAAAAGCAACTATACTAAAAGACAAGCCAGACAGTAGAAAAAGACAATGATAAATGAAAGAAAGCATTGTCAACTGAACACAATGGAGGCAGCAGAAAAAAATGGATCAAAACTATTACTCTGCCCTGAAGGTTTGTTTTCTGGTGTTATTGCATTACTAAGTTTGTACTGCGTGAAGATTCATTTACTGCACAGCTAGGTTAACTTATATGTAGAAGCAATAGAGCTTCTTTTACTTGCCAACATCTAGAATGGAGGGGAAGCATCTGATTTTGCGGTTGTTCCAACTCATTTCTAAATGTAATGAGAGATTTCTCATAATATTCTCAAAGTCTTAAAACAAATAAACATAAATGAATGCAAAAGAAAAAGCCTAGTACCGTCAAAAGACTCTTATCAGAAGATGCACAGGCAATGTTTATTGATGCAGCCATGAATAGCTAAAGTATTTTAGTCACTTCATCAGATAAACAGATTACTTTGCAGGACACTTCATAAACTGAGAGATTAGTGCTTAAAATTCTAGGGCGTTTTCAGTAAGAACTGAAGTTTTCCCTACTGTTTCCAAAGCCAAAGCAGTATCCATTAAAAAAAAAAAAAAAAAAAAGTAATTTCCCAAGGCATATCCAATATATAAGTACACTACCCTTTAAAAAAAAAATATTATTCGGGAAGTCTTAAGAATGTGTCTTAGGGGTTGACCCCTCCCCCCCCTCCCCAAATTTGACAAGAAATCACAGCCTGAGGCTCTTCACTCAAAATTCATACAAAATACTAACTTGGTGAATTGAGTTGAGGAAGGGGGCATTAGGAGAGGAATGAGTGGGATGGAGGAGGTAATACCAACCTAGTAATGTTGAAGAACAAAAAACATGACAGAAAACTCAGTTAAAATGTCAAAATCTGGCAAGAAGTCTTATTTGTCATAACTTGACTTTTCTAGAAGCTGGTATCAAAAAATGTAAGTTTACAGAAAACACTTTTTCTCAGTCACTTTGCTATCTAGAAAAATTTTTAATAAAAAGGAACATGCTCACAACAGTTTTCTGACTACGTGAAATATAGCAGAAAACCTGTTTTTTCCTCACCCATATAATACTAATGGGTTCATGAAAAAACTGTAATTACTCCCATAAAGTTTTAAGAGAGGAAAATTTATTGCTTGAAGCATTTACATGATGACAACAGATGTAGTTCTCATTATGAGTGCAGTTTTAGGAACACTCATATTGTTATTGTTGAATAGCTTTTCTCAATGACTCCAACTATAACATATTCTCTCGTCCCATATGTATCCATGTCTAGGATCATGTGCTACTCATTGAATCAATTTTACAAATCATTAGAATTTTTATTCCTCACTAAGAAAGAAGGAATTGAGGACATCAGGGGCAACAAGAAGAGCATCTATCACCACATCAGTGACCAAAGGCTGAACAAGGAAAATGTGGGTCTGTTGCTGAATATAGCAGGTGATTTAGGTACAGCAGACACGAGTCAGGACATTATGACCAGGGTAGGTGGACAACCTGATCAGTAAAAATGTGGTTGGACGATCAGGCTCAGAAGACAGTGGTTAATGGCTTGGACTCCACCTGGAGATCACCAAGAAGGGGAATACCACTGAGGTCTGGCCTAGGAGGAGGCAATGGAGTGCACTGGTGTCACATTTGCAGATGATACGCATTTGGAGGAAGAAGCACATGCTTAAAGGAAGGAATATCATGCAGAAGGACTGAGACAGGCTGGAGGAATTGGTCAACAGGACATGCAATTCTGCAAGGATGAAGTACACCCACAGAAAGAACAGGGAAAAAGGGGGTAATAGGCTGGAGTTGCTTGGGCAGCTGCAGTGTATTTACAGGACAGTAAGGAGTTACCCCATAGGTGGTGATCACCAATTCTAGGGCCCAAAAGCTCTGATGCCTGGGCACTGTTACTAACATCCCTCTGGCACCACAGGTAACCTGTGAGGGCTCCCTGTTGATCAAGGAGAGATCTATACCTAGCACAGTGAAAGGTGCATGCTGGAAGAACAGCACAAGATTAGCAGTATGGCCAAAGATAATACACCTGGAACTGTTTGCCCTAGGGCTGAAAACACAGCCCTACCACCTGCAGTGGCATCATCCACCAAACTTTAAAGCAGCAGGTTTCTATAGAACCTTTCTACTATTCCAGTGCTGTATTGATTAGAGGATCAATGCCAAAGTACTAAACAAAATGCAGTAGGTAATCAGTAATTTTTTTCAATATTAGATTTGTTATTAAACACTCCAAAGTAAGAAGGCCCACTCAAGAAACAAAGGCTTTAGGCATGTAACGGCAAGATGAACAGAAATGTGTATTGATTGAAGTTCCAGATTAGGTGATCCTATCAATCAGTGGCCAAGAGATCAACAATATGAGGAAGACCAACCTCCTTTGGCTATTGAAGCCCCAGCATATGATGAATTAAATGCTGCGTATGAATGAAGTTTTTCTACCATAAAATCAAAGCAGGAAACAGGGGGTTACAAGCTACTGCTTTGAACCCCTCCATAGGGGCAGCTGACACCTGCAAAGGGCCTGGACACTCCAGTCAGTTTGCAGAAGTAATGACCTTGAAAATAGCCTTTAAACATGCTCAGGAGTATCAGTTGTCCTGACTATGCCCGTACTGACTTCTGGGTTGTGGTTAATACAATATGAAAATGGCTCAAAGATTGGAACCATGGTAACAGGTAGCAGAGAGGAAAAGCTTCTTGGGCAGCAGCAGAATGGAAAACAAACACAACAGCCACTCAGAAGACACCTACTTCAATAAGTCATGTTAATGCATATATCCCAAACACAAAGGGAACACGAGAAGAGAAGCACACCAGTAAGGCTGAACAGCTAGCCTGATTTACCAGCATAGACTTGGGATGGGAGCACAAAGGAAAGCTATTTTTTAGCCAGCTGGGCCCCAGAAAGTGCTGGGCACTCTGGGAGAAATCAGACTTCCTACTGGGGCAGTGAACGCAACTTGTCTCAGAAAGCCATAATACCAGCAATTAGACCGTGCAATATCTATGGAACGATACAACACAGTCAGAAAACACAAGTGAAGCTGGGAGCAGAGGGTGATAATACAGCCAGCAGGGCAGGGCCCCATCCCACCGTACCTGAATAAGGCAAGCAAGGTACAGCCAGAGGTGGTAGCCAGGTTCAACCAAGAGCCCAGCCAGCCAAGCAAGTTCTTATCAGTAAGGTGGAAAGTCAATCTGAGGGTCACATTCAGGATCAGGTCTGGTGAGGGTAACCGGGACAAGATGCAGCCCAGTGATCACACAGTAAGTCCATGTAACAAGACAGGTCCGAGGTCAAGCTAGGAAGACAGTCCACAGGCCAGGGTCACAATCAGAAGGGCCTCTAGCTAAACATAGACATAGCCATGACCAAGCTGGAACAAGAATGGCACAGATAAGCTTAAATAGGACTCCTGGGCTCATGGGCAGGGCGTGTGGGTGGAAGGCCCCAGGTGAGGCTGGTCAGGGCTATTAAGGTCTATTAGTGCTCCCAGGACCCTGAACAGGAGGGAAAGAATTTGGAGAAATACCTCATAATTATGTTCTCCGTTATACGTTTTGCAGGGACAAGGTCTAAAGCTTGTACTGAATACACATTGAGAGATTGGTACAACGTAAGCATCCAGATCACAACCGATGCTCATAGCCAGAGTGAGTTATCTGAATTAAATCTTCATTTAACATATGCTCAAGGAGGTCACTGAATGGATTGTCATACCTATAGCAAACAGACATAAATTTGCCCACAGTTGCCTGCAATCATTAAAAAAAAATCACACATATTTATGGGTCTCTTTTGCCAGTAATGTATGACAAAGTGGTGAGGAGACTTGTGCATTTGCTTACATGGAATGAGTCTCAAGAGAGTAGACTCAGGTACTAGAATAAGTCTGTTCATTTATACAAATATTGCGAGAAAAACATATAAATGGGACTCAGTTTCAAAGAACTTCAGTATATTCCCTTTCTACATAATGAAGTATATAAAGGATAAAAAAGAATCCTAAAAACTATAAATTATGTGAACAGCCACATTGTTTTCCTTCACTGATTCTTTCTGAATCAGCTTATAATTATATTTGTCACTTTCCCATCTTAAGTCCTAACCCCCATATATTTCAACTGGCTTTTTCACAAGACACCCCCAAACAACTCAGAATCAAGAATCAAGAGTCAAAAGGATACTACTATGCCCCAAGCCCATCCTTTAGCTCATCCTTATATTTTTTCTTTAATGAAGAATAGAAATAAAAACCACGCTCGCATTCTTCAAGATATTAGGATAATTTTAAATCAATATAATTTTTATCTATATTTTAGAGATAATAATACTATAGAAAAATAAAAACTAAGGTTCCAAATCTGTAGAATCTTTGTGGGCAAGTTGATACATGAAATAGTCTTCAGCATAAATTCAGGTACCAAACACTACATTAGCTTTAGTAAACTTTCCAATGAACTCATTATTCGTTGGCTTCATCTAAAAAATTAAAAAAAAACAACCAAAAAACAACACCAAAACAACCAGATATTAATGGATCATAATCCCAAGTATATGTGCTGCAATTCAATTAAAAATGTATTGAAAGGAATGGATATACTTTTGCCACCCACTATGTCAACACAATTATGAGACTCAACTTTTATGAGAAATCATCCATCCATAACCTATTTTAGCAAGGAAGCCTGAACAACACAGGTATAGACAACATGCATTTCTTTTACAAACCATGATTCTCAATGTTTTGATAATTGCTTTTAAAAAAATATCTTCAAAAAAAAAGTGACAAACACACAGTTTTAATTGCTTTCTTCTCAGCTATCAGCAATCTAGAAAATACACACTTTAAGCAGTCAGAAAGCATTTTTTTCCTGCCTACAACATTATTTTTACACTAACAACTGTCAAATTCTAATTGTGAGGTCATCTGTAAGTTCATATAGCCTGTCTTATCCTTCCTTCCCCTCGCTAAAGGACCATCCACTATTCAAACATCATTTCCAACCAATACTGTTCTGCCTCAGAGAAAACAGCTTACAGTGATGGATATTCTAAAACCTCCCAAAGTAGTTAGTGTGAGTGTATTTATGTCATTGTTATTAGAAAATTCTGTTTATGGCTAATGTGAGTCTTCCTTGATGGTCTTAATTTCACTAGTCCTTGTACATGGGTATAGATAACCCTTTTTATTTCCTTCTTCTGCCTGCTGGCAACAGCTTTAAATGCATCTAAAAACAGTCACTTAATTCAGCTCCCCATTCGTAACCCTGCCCTCTCTTCCATCCTGATGCCTGTGCTTCTCTGTCTATCCCCAGTTATTTCACGTTTTGTAATGATGCCATACTTTCTAGACCTCTGATTATTCTCTTTGATCTCCCCGGGACTCTTTACAGTTGATCCATATATTCCTCAAAGTGCAGTGTCTAAAACCAACAGAGTATTCCATCTGAGGTTTTAACCTTGCTTAGTAGCGTGGAAGAACTACTTCACTAATCCTGCGGACTTTTGCAAAGTAAGTCCAAACAGATTTTGCACACGCTCACAATGCACATGCATGTACTGTGCAGTGTGCTCTCCAAGCATACCGTACGTCAAGAACATGACTTTAAAATTGTTTAAAAACAGATATCAACTTAGTCAAGTTTATTTCCAGGCTATATATATATATGTTTTAAATAATTAAAAATCTGCCATGACTCTACTTCTAAATGAGAGCGAGCCAATGTGCTAACAAACATATTTGTATTATTCTGTCAAGCAAATACCTTCTTACAAACAAAAAAACTTCAACCTATTTTCCTCAGATTTGTAAGAAGCTTACACAAGCAGGGACAAAACATGAAAGGTTTCAGCATGCACACATGCACATTTTTCATGTTGTTATCAATTAAACATGTTAAGCTATGATGAAGTTCTTTATATAAATTTAATTCCAGAGGCGCACATAGTTCAGATTTCTTTCCAAACTGCAGCTTCACAGCCTTGCTTTACTTTTAACTCTGCATTGTATTGTCTGCCATTGTTAAGTTTCAAAAACAGTATTTTCTCCTCCCTCCCTTTCTGAATCTCAGCTTTCTTTTGACATTGTATTCTTCTGTAAATCTGATACATTAGCACTGTTGTTTTGACATGTCAGAAATACGATGCCACCTGAAACAACTAAGTGCTTCTGTGCTCCTGTACCAATAACTTGTCTTTATGGCAATGAATTGAAGAGGCACTGCATCACTTGATACAAGTGTGTGATCTATCACTGTTTTATACACTGTTGTTAAAACATCACATTTACATTTATAAATGCTAACTCAGGTGACCCTATATTTCAGAAGTTATTGACTTCACAAAATTGTTGTACCCATCAGAGGCACCAAAACAGCACCTTTCTTAACTCAGAGTTAAGAGGGCATTAAATGCAACTGCTATACAATCTACCTTTTGTTTTTTTAGTTTGTATTTAAAAGAGAGGAGGAAGGAAAAAAATAAAGAGAAGCAACCCATTCTTCGGCTCCATTGTCCATGACAACATCCCCTGTTAAAAAAAAAAATATCTAACACACAACTAAATGTTAAAGAAAGCAAAGCTCTCACTATGCTAGGCTATTATTCTGTTGCCAAGGTTTAGGCTGCTCTGGCAACTAAACAAATGACATGCTCTCTATTAAACCCTCTCCCTTCCCAGAAGAGGAAGGGAGGGAGAATAAGGCAGAGAGACTTACAGGTTGAAAAAAAAGCCTAAAACAGCTATAATGATATATTAACAATAAAAAGAAAATATAGTAATATTAGTAAGAAAAAGAATTGAATACATACAAATATATACAAAACCAATATTGAGCTTCCAGGATGATGATCATGTCACCAGCAAGCACGGGGACTGGACTCAGCAGCAGATGAGAACTGGATTCAAGAACTGGATTCAGGAATGCACAGATCAGGCAGAAAGACAGAAGAATGGACAGAGTCCTCCTTGGATGCCGGCCACTTAAAAAGAAGAAACTTGACCCCTTGATCCCTCAGCTTTATACCAAGCATGATGCAGATGGGATGGAATACCCTGTTGGTCAGTTTTGGGTCACGTGTTCTGTTCGCTCCTCCCCACAGATGTGACCCCTCTACACTTTTCTGGTTCCAGCCCTCCAACTTGGTGCATAATCAAGTTAGCTGGCCTTGGCTGTTATAGCAGTAAGTATAAGAAAGAGACTTTCTGCATACTGTTCCTTAGTATTCACTATACATCAGAAATTACCACTGCTAGAAGGAGACACTGTCTGAAAAATACACCATTAATTTCAGAGAGTGCAGTCAGAAGAGACTTAAGTGAAAAGTAAAACTACTGAAAAGAAAATTAGTTTTGTTCTATCTCAAAACAGGACATCTGTCAAGCAGGGTCTTTTAGCAGGGCCTGTTCCAATACGACAAGGGCCAATGGTTTTAAACTAAATAAGAGTAGATTTAGACTAGATAGAAGGAAGAAAATTTTTACGAGGATGGTGAAACACAGGAACAGGTTGTCCAGGGAGGTGGTAGATGCCCCATCCCTGAAAACATTCAAGGTCATGTTGGACGGGGCTCTGAGCAACCTGATCTATTAGAAGATTTCTCTGCTCATTGCAGGGGGTTTGGACTAGATGACCTTTAAGGGTCCTTCCAACCCAAACTATTCTATGATTCTAGATTTTAAAATGAGGAGAAATCAATTACATAACCCTAATTGCTATCCTGCCAAGCATTAATGCCACTAGCTGGAAATAGATGGCAGCTAGTTCACCCTTCATTTTAAAGCCCTGTTTAGGTAAAACCCATAGAAGTATAAAATCACTGTACATTAAAAAAAAAAAAAATCTTCGCAACACCAGCATGTTTGAGCAAGGTCAGTCAAGCACTGCTATGTCATGTGGTAGAAAAACAAGCATGGTCTGTTTGGAATCAATAGCACAACTGGGCGCTAATGATGCAGTCAGTCTTTTGCAGATTATATTCATTCAATGTCAATGACTCCAAGCCTTTTGCCCTAAAGGACCATTCTCAATCCTGAACATTTTTTGCCGATCACTCGGCATCAAAATTTACTGAAAAAACTGTGTAGTGTTGCTCTGATGTACCATTGACCTCAGCATGGAACTGCACCAGATTGCTACAGTCCAGAGTCACAGGAGAAGTTAAGAAAACCAATATAAATATCACAGAATTCATTTTTCAGTAACCATGTTGTTGGCAAACATCTGAAACACTTTATTTTGTTCAACTATTCCTTTCTTGACCAGTTAGTCATATTAACATTAATATTCAGCAACAATGTATATGTTCTTTTATTTAAATGGTCACATCTAATTTAGGTTAATCATTCTAAGTATTATGACAGCTTTGATCCTTCCGCTCCTAGAAAAGACAGAACATAAAAATTTATCGAGTTTTGTATTCAGCCTTTTTTATGTCACTCCCCGCGGTTAAAGTAACTGCACTGCTCTATTGAGAGTTTCCTTTCCAATTTCAGTCACTACACTTATTTTCTAACAGAATGGCCTAATGCAGTACTCACAGGCACTGGAGAGGCTATTCAAACACAATAAAAATGAAAAAGTGCAAATGTTGTGGCGGAAACACTTGACAATATCTCCCAAAATAACATTTTATTGTAATGTACAGAATCACTCCAGTGCTACGTCAATGACTGTCATTTCCAATATGCTACCTAGCATCAGTGCTGTCAATTCTAGTGACTCTGTCAAGTGTTTCGTGGTAACTGGTGTGTTTCCATAAGCGTCACATCCTACAGCAAAGGTACAGAGGAAAAAGAAAATGTGTGATACAAGCAATTCTTGAAGTTCAAAAATTGGAAAGAAGGAAACGAGGGAGGGAGGGAAGGAGAGAGGAGGGAAGGAAGGAACAGTGAAAGTACCTCCAAAATATAAAATTTTAAAGGACAGAAGGAGGAAAATCTAAAATATATTCAGTTTTTCATTAATATTTTTATGCTATCCACACAAATGACATTTCTGCCTGTTTTTAAACAATTCATTTCTTATGCAAATTTTTTTTTTTTTTTACTGGTCTCCTGGTTTGAGCAACACAGGACTAATTTCTAATACTTGGGAAGACTGCACTTTTAGAAGACTCTAGTGTCTGAATTTGTGAAAATATTTAATTTATAGCCAGCTACAGTGTGAGGATATAAAGGTCTCGGTGTTTTCAAGCTTGCCAGGTGCAGGGATGAGGAGGAGCGAGACCTGGGCACTTGACCCAAGCTGCCCAACAGGATTATTTCATACCATGAACGTCAGATAAAAATTAGAAAGTTTGCTGCGAAGTCTCTCTCTCCCTTGATGGCTGCCATCCTGAGAACTCCTTGCCCTGGTCCTGGACCCCTGAGCCCTTCCCTTCCTTCTGAAGCCGTAGCACTCGCAGTGTCCCACATTTTCTGTTTACTGCTGGGAGTGCACAGCTTCCTACTGATAGAATTGGCTGAGTATAATCCTTGTATATTTTATGTTGGTATTGGAATCAATATTGGTTCTTTAGTGTTATTAATGTTAATTATTTATTCTTTTTCTATTAAATCTCTTTATATTTCAGCCCTGAGGTTTCCTTGATTTTTTCTCAATTCTCTTTCCCAGATGGGAGGGGTCATCGGGTGATAGAATAATTGTCTAAATGACAATAAATTGTTGTGGGTTTCTCTAACTATAACATCTGGAAATAGGAATAAAATTAATTTCAGGGAACTAAATCCTCCCAAACTTCCAATTTTTTCCCAGAAATATTAACAAGTTTAGGAATAGATTAAAGCAGATTAAACAATACTTTGCATATTTTTAGGTAACTAGAAACTCCAAATGAGTTTTTAAAAGTCTTCACTGCTTGTTTTATGGATCTCAGACAAAAGACGGTAATAGTGCCTAGAACTGTAGGTTCATTTTGTCTACAGGTGGTAGCTGAGCAACAGATTTTTACAATTGTCATTTAAATCAAAATCCCTGGCCCCTAAGAGCATGTAATTTGTTGTATAGACATTAAAAACTAATTTAAACAGTCTTTACAGGTAGGTGAGATTTTCCACATGGCTAGCTTGAGAAGTAAAAAAAGTGTGGGGATCCACTGATCTCTGATCTTTTTTTCTTTTCTTTTTTTTTTTTAATAAATGACTCTCTGCTAACCACCACTATACGACCTTTATTGTGACAGATTCAATCATATGCAAGTGGTTTCAAAATGTATTATATTCTTTAAAATTTTTTCCCAACTCACGCAATATTCACCTTCAATTCCCAGTTCATAAGTTTATGTTTTAAAATGTCACTTTCAATGAATACAACACGCAAGCAAAAGAGGCTTCCCTCTTTCTTGCTTGTCTACCACCATCATCTTTTGCACTTTGCCGTTCTTTCTTATAAGTAAATGAAGTGGGTTTTTTCCACACATTCTCTTGCTTTTTAGTCTTCCAGTTACTTCTGAACTATTCCTATACAGTACTAAATCGCTCCATGCTCCACTCTACTATCAACTACATACAATGTTTTCCATTCCCTACTCTCCCTCAATGCTCTTCCTCCCCAGGTTCCTTGCATATTCCTGCCCAATAACTGCTGGCCTGCACCATTTATTGTCTGAGCTCCATACAGAAAAGGAGGAGATGAAGCCTCTACACCAATGACAGTCATCCTGATATCATCAGAAACAAATGCAAGTTAGATGTATACTGCATATGATACAGACAAAAAGTCCAAATTATTACAAAAAGGAGAAATTAAATGTCCCTGGAATATCCCAAGGACAACAGAAAACAAATAAAAGAGGAATTCCATTCCTACCACTATAAATATGGGAGACATTTCCGTAAACCAGGGAAGTTTTCAAAACAAAAAGTATTATGAGCAAGACTACTTACGAGTGTAGCTGGGTGGACAATCGATCGGGAGCAGCCCTGAGGAGAGGTACTTGGGATGTTGGTGGATGACAAGCTCAACTTGAGCTGGCAACGTGCGCTTGCAGCCCAGAAGGCCAACCGCATCCTGGGCTGCATCAAAAGAAGCGTGGCCAGCAGGGTGAGGGAGGTGATTCTGCCCCTCTGCTCTGCTCCGGTGAAAACCCACCTGAAGTACTGTGTCCAGCTTTACAGTCCTCAGCACAAGAAGGACGTGGACCTGTTGGAGCAGGTCCAGAGGAGGGCCACAAAGATGATCAGAGGGATGGAGCACCTCTCCTATGAAGACAGGCTGAGAGAGTTGGG
>NW_009648148.1:2040072-2048055 GCF_000708025.1 Charadrius vociferus
ACTAGAAGAGGGTAGATTTAGAATAGATATTAGGAAGAATTTTTTCACTGTGAGGGTGGTGAGGCACTGGAACAGGTTGTCCAGGGAAGTCGTGGAAGCTCCATCCCTGGAGGTGTTTAAGGCCAGGCTGGATAGGGTTTTGAGCAACCTGGTCTAGTGGGAGGTGTCCCTGCCCATGGCAGCAGGGGTGGAACTAGATGATCTTTAAGGTCCCTTCCAACCCAAACCATTCTATGATTCTATGATGATTCTATGCTGGTTTCTTTCATTCAGTGAAGGGGACAAGACAGGGAGCCAGAAAGCTTGGGTTGCATCTCCTGAAAAGGCGAAGAAGATGATCTTCTTTAACAGCTGTTTTCAGGGTAATAAGAAAATGGCCCAAGCACAGTAGCAGTTAGTTTAGGTGAGACAATATAGGTCAATTAAAAAAAAAAAGCACATGGTTCTAACACAACCCAAGCTCTTTGCCACATCAGAAACAGATTTATCTGTTCATATTAATAAACAACTAACAAAAAATAACTTCTTAACTCATGTACTACCATATTAATACAACTCTACATCACATTGATTGCGAGTGAACAGAGGCCAACTACTTACTATGCAGTTGTTCGGTGGATTATGGAAACATGTAGTCCAAAGTGATTACTCAGAATACCGGAAGTTTCTCCTACAGAAATAAGTTAACAGTAGTATTAATGTTGTTTAAAAAATGAAACCCGGTAGCTCTGTAATGAATAAAATGTTATTTGACCTTTTAAAATCGGATTAAAAAACCAAAGTACAGTTGGTAAGTAATAAGAATTTGTAAGAAGGAACTAATCTTCCCAGAGTAATTCTGAGAAATAAAGTGTGTTAAAGACTTTGAGTTAATTTCTTGTACTCTGCCTGTAATCGCAGGAACATGATATTTCATGTTTTACCTAAGACTACTATCATTTGCTGATTTTTTGGACAAAAAATGCCCTAATTTAGAGAATTACTTAACTAAGTTCCCAAGCTTCTGCTACTTAATATAAAAATAGGAATTCAGACGTTTGAGACATCAAGCATGTCATGTAATAATTAGACTACATGCCTCATAAGTGTCTCTTTGTAGATGCCCGTAAGTATTTCTTTTAAATAAGGATGGAATAAATGTTTGGCATTAAAATCTTTAAACAAGGCAAGCTTTCTGGAAAGATGTGATCCAACAAAGATTCAATAAAATATCACTTGCTACATCTCTACTTAGAATCATAGAATGGTTAGAGTTGGAAAGGACCTTGAAGATCATCAAGTTCCAACCCCCCTGCCATGGGCAGGGACCCCTCCCACTAGACCAGGTTGCTCAAAGCCCTATCCCGCCTGGCCTTGAACACCTCCAGGGAGGGAGCTTCCACGACTTCCCTGGACAACCTGTTCCAGTGCCTCACCACCCTCACAGTGAAAAAATTCTTCCTACTATCTATTCTAAATCTACCCTCTTCTAGTTTGAAGCCATTACCGCTTGCCCTGTCAGTACATGCCCTTGTGAAAAGTCCTTCTCCAGCTTTCTTGTAGGTACCCTTCAGATACTGGAAAGCTGCTGTAAGGTCTCCCTGGAGCCTTCTCTTCTCCAGGCTGAACAATCCCAACTCTCTCAGCCTGTCGTCATAGGAGAGGTGCTCCATCCCTCTGATCATCTTTGTGGCCCTCCTCTGGACCTGCTCCAACAGGTCCACGTCCTTCTTGTGCTGAGGCCTGTAAAGCTGGACACAGTACTTCAGGTGGGTTTTCACCGGAGCAGAGTAGAGGGGCAGAATCACCTCCCTCCACCTGCTGGCATCTCTAGCTATGCTTCTGCCCAGGCCTCCTACTCATCTGATCCTGGTTTCTATTCACGCAGACAGCAGGATTAGTTAACAGTATCTTTCAGACCCTGATAGAAAACATCAATAATTTAGGACTTTCCAGGTTACTCAGCTGTAATTCACTGCAATGTTTAATAACTTGTTTTATAAGATCGTGGTAGGTTAGCTATTCAGCAATGTATCAGGCACCCAAGCATTTTAATTCATTTACAGTGATTCACCACAAAATAATTATATGCAGCAAGATAAGTGGAGAATAGAACCTTTAAAAACTATTTTAAATGCAACCTATATAGTACAACCCTCTGTTATATGATAGATTCTTATATATGAAATAAAGAAAGCAATGAAAAGCTCATATCGGCTTTAGCCATAGTGCAGTAAGTTAGTGCTTAATGTCAGTTAGGAGACATAGATATATTTTCTTCCTCCCCCATCTAAAAAAAACCCTCCTTATTGATCATCAGTTTCCATAGGAAAATAGTAGCATAAGTGTTCATAGAGAAATCTAACTGGTAACAGAACTATGACTATTTTCTGTAATAGCAGAAACAGATATATCTTCTTCACTCAAAAATACACATGCTTTGAAAGCACATGCAGGGAAAGTCCTCATTGTTATTTGTACTTACATGTGAGAGAAAATTCTCCAGATCCAGAATCCTTCATACTTCATTTCAGGCTGGCTACTTGCACAGAAAACGTAAGTAAATGTGGCAGTCTGATGATTAGTAAACAAGATTCCAATTCATACTGTAGTCACATGAGACTGCCAATCAGGCATGCAGTGTGGACAAATTCATACTTAGTTGCCTTCCAGAGTGATTAAGGAAATTAGCTAAAAATATATAGCAAATCTAGAGAGAATCAGGAAAATAATTTAAGTCCCATATCTTTTATCTGATGGCACTGTTATTTCTTCCTCAGCTTCTGAACAACAGGAAATGAAAACAAACAAAAATTTGTCAATATTATTATATTTAGCATGAAGATAATAAGTATTACCTGTCCTGGTGAGAGAAATTTTTAGTTTAATTCTTTGCTGCACTGTCATAGTTCTTTCTCTAACTTAACAGCATTTGAAAAACTCATTTCAGGGAAAGAAAGTATAAGAACAGACTCATTTCCAACCGGTTCTTTAGGTGTTAGTGCATAAACACGTTACTACCTTGTCTCTCTTTTCGATAAATATGGCCAAAAGCTTCTCTGTTAAAAAAAAAAAAAAAAAAAAAAAAAAAAAGGGCAGAATTTAACTGGATAATGAGTGTGTCTTTAGATTTGGCATCCAGCAGCAGTAAGACACTTTGGATACTCTTTATTTTTTAATATGAAAAGAGAAGCCTGCCTTTCAGCTGAAATGGCTCTGAAGTGTCCATGTAAAGCATAAGAGAGAGCAAGAAATCCAGTTCACTTTAGAGTAAATGAAAGATCATAGCATCAGAAAAGCACACACTTTACAGGAAAAAAAAAACAAAAAAACAACAAACCCAAGCACAGTAATTATTCTCGAAATCCAGTAACTTCCCTGCAAATTTGTACAGCATATTGCCACTGCATGGAGTGCAGAACTAAATAAAGCCTGGGGAGGTTTAGATTCGTACTCATATATGTGTAATATTCCCAGGTTCTTCCTTCAGTTACTCTGCGACTTCCAGATTCTGATGGACTTCTCTGTCACTCAAAATCCCCATCTACTGGTTGAGCAAGCAGCAGCCAACTCTGGGGCTAAATTACATACCAGTATCAGAGAAGCATTTCTATGATGATGGGTTTTAGCCAGCTCTGTGGCCAGTTATCTGGTAGACTTGCAGTGGTGATACTGATTTCTTTCCTTTTCCTTCCATTCACTATGTTTAGAAAGCCTGCAGGAACTCAGTTAATTGGGACTAGTAGTCTTCCATCAAATTCCTTTGAAATTAGCCCAAGAGATTTAAAATTTACAGGGAGGAATTATATGATTATATGATTTTTCTAAGCCTCACTTTCTTAAGAAATATTCTAAAGAACATTTTCTTCCACAAATGAGCTTGCATGCTCCACAACTGCATAAACAGTATAGCGTCTCAGCTTTCCTGTTAGTATTCCACTATTCCTCATAAAACCAGGCACATAAGTTTGAATTGAGAGGGCTCAGAGTTCATCTTAGTTTCACATTCAAAGATTAATTAAACCTAGCCACTAAATCTTCAGAAAAGGAAGATGAAGATAGTTTTCTGCATATTTAAAGCCTCCAGTGACGGCAGACCACAGTATAGCTTCTTCCCTGTTTTACTAAACTAATTCCTAAAGGATAATTACTAATATTACATCTACCACTGTGTGCAGTGACAATCTACCTTTAAAAGAGCTACTTGAGCATTTCTTTGCCTAAAGAGAAAGCAGCAAGTTTTAAAATTAGAAGCATACTCTACTGAGACTCAAGTGACAAATTCAAACCTTGAGAATGTCACGCAGCAGAAAGCTCGGTAGTTAGACTGTGACAGCGCGAGATGCTTCCACTGGCAGAAAGTGAAACAGGGCAGCCTCCTGTCAGAAGAGGAAGGAGGAAATTTGTCCTAAGAGTCACAAGGGAACCAGAGTAACAAAGTAGCAATGGGAACACCCCAAGGCGAATAAAAATCTGGGTTTGGGAAAGAACTAGTATGGAGGAAGAGACGTAATACATGTACAGCAACAGGAAGGGCAAGGTAATTACACAGCACAGCATCTATGCAAGTTTCTTAAAATACATACCTTTTTTTTTTAGGTGTGAAAGAAACCCAGAGAAGAAATTACCTTTCTGATTTGTTTTAAAAAACATTTGAGGAGAAGAGCCCATCCACTTGTTTCCTATAGTATAGGTCACAGCATTATTCTTTCCTGGTGTTTGGATGGTCAGAAATAGTCTTTGTAACTCAGTGAGCCTTTAAACAGTATTCAAAAAGCTAACTCCTCAAACGCAACAGTCAGAGAAGGGCAACTGTTTCTTCTGTCAGCCGATGCTTTGTTACCACCATTTTGAGTTACGGTGTCTGTTAAATTGGGAGAGCTCCAACCCTATCAGGTAACCTACCAGCAAAAAATGCCACATATTTTTTCCTTGCTAATAATGGTAACAAGAAGTCAAGCCCTTTAAAAATCTTTCATAATATGGTCCACCCAGGATATATGTGCCTATTTTACATCTGTTATATAGCAGGATGGGTGTTCACAAAACAAAAAGGATCTCTGATTTGATAGTCAGATGTGATGAAATCCTATGTATATTATTCACCAAGCTCAACTAAATGTCAATGATCAGGCCACTATTTCTTGAAATACTGCATTTCTATATAGGTTCTTAATTTTTTTCTGTAATGCTAGCAGATCCACATCTACACTATTTAAGCCCGCTAAGCGTCCTTGTCATTTTTGCAGACCTCAGAGAAGTTCTCCACAGACCAGAAGTAGAAAACTCTACAACCACTAAATAATGAAAATATAACCACTCAGTGAAGGCAAATAAGAATCTTCCTGCAAAAAGACACTCAGATGAATGGCTTTGATTCCACACACACTGGAATGGAAAAGTATTTTCAGATTATAATGCACTTCACAAATATATTCTGACTCTATGGTACAGGAGTACATAGACACGAACCAATTCATTTTTGTCACCTCTGTTTTTTATTTTGCCCATTTTCCCCATGTAATTTACTTCAGGTTTTGATAGGCCTTTTATATTATTATTATTTCTTTTGCATTAGTCCTTTCAGAAGAGGTCTTAGAGTAATCAGGAAAAAAAAGGTTTTAATGTTTATTTTAACAATAGCAATGTAATTATTTTAATGACATGGTTATTTACTTTCTGAAAATTATATGAAAATTGTATTGGAGAAATCATTAAAAGGACCTTCTTGCATCTACCAAGTACCATGTAATTACAAAATAATTGCTTATTTCTGTATTGTGTAACCTAGTTTACCAAGATTTCCCCACCTCTCCTTTGCTTTTAATTAAAAGATATGTAACAAAAATAAAAATAAAATAAGAGTTAAAATAAACATTTACAGATTCATTGAAAAGAGTCAGGTTTATCTGTATGCAAACTGGAAGCAGCAGTCACTAGTAACATTTCATATTTACAAAACTCCCTGCTACTAAAAGGGGCTCTAAGTCCTTGCTAGCTGTGCATAAACCAATACATCATCAGTGACATTCAGCCACCTCTAAACAGGCTGGGCATTAGTTGATGCATCGAAAAGTATACACAGTTAGAGACACGACAGAGTTATGGCAAAGGACTGCGGCACAACTCAGCGAGTGGTCCCATTAAACGCTATGGGACCTTTAGCATCTGCAAAAGAATTTGATTTTCAAGGTCTGACAGTAAACCACGCTGTATGAATTCCTAAGATCAATGGTGGCAGCTGTTCACAATTTCAGCAGTGCCCGATTTAGATGTTCTGAGAACTCAGTATAGCTTTCAAGACGTTGAGACAAATGAAGCATAGATTAATAGAGTAAGGGTGAAAAACGTGTCAATTTAAACGGATCAATCTGTCAGGCTCTAGAGACAAGGAGAAAGCTTCAGTCATTGCCAGTTTTACAGAACAGATAGTAAATGGTACCTTCTATGCCCAAGTCTAGCATTGCCAGGCTGAGAAGTTCTAGAGCCAGTAGTGAAGTAAAATCCAGACAGAGAGTGAAAAATTATTTTCTATAGTTGCATTTGAGGGAAGGGAGGCATTTTTAGTAGAAACTGGGACATGATAAGCATTCAAAACTTTCAAAAACAGGACACTGATTTACATGTCTGATTACCAGCGTTCCACTGAAAATCTTGGTATTAACTCAAAAGCAATGGTACTTTTAAGAAATGTCTCTCTGTGCAGGTCACTCATAAACGTGTTCATGTTACTTAAAGAATAAGGTGCATGATAGCTATGGCAGTTATATTTAAGCTTGTTTTAGTACAGAAGATAAGACCTGCAGATACCTTGAAATGCCCTCCGGGTTTTTATTTCCAGAACACTGTAGGAGCGGCCCTCAACTTGAGCAGTTATAACTTTTAAAATGTACTTAATTGGTGAATCTTATTCTGCACTGTCCACCTCTGTTCACTGAATAATCATTTTCAAGACATTAATCAGCGCAAGTTACTGTCATCTGTTTGAAGAATATAGTTTCACCAAATCCAGTGAACCAACACAGGAAGATCTGTCCCTCCTGGCAGTGGCAAGCTACCCTTCTGCCACTCCTCATACTTTATAGTATGCTTCCACCACTTACTTTGAGCTTATTCTTCTGCCCTTATCAAAGCCACCTGTAAGGAAACTTAATTCATTAAGATGACAGAAATTTAAGTGAGCCGCAAAAAAGAAAAGAAAAGAAAGGGCCTACTGTCAATTAAATGAGTTAAATACTCTAAATACTCAGAGTGTTTGGTAAGTCCTTGATCCAACGAAAATGAAAGGCCATCTGCATAGGATGCAGAGGGGAAGACAGAAAATAATATAAAAGAAAAAGCCTCTTTCAACTGCCATGGGTTTTTACATCAACTTGGCTGCTAAGGCTTGATTAAGGGCTGAGATAATCTTGTATTAATGGACTGATTTCATTCATCTACAGGTACATCCCACCTTAGAGAAGAAGGGCAAACGTGTGAGTACTATGTACACCTGGTATTGATAGTTTAATACATCTTGTACATAGTGTAAATAAATACACTGACTTCAAAAGAATCAGTGTCTCTGATTGCTCATCCCCCTCACCAAGGACAGCAGATTTCTTCCAACCCTTCAGAAGCCATACTCAAAAGTCAGTCTCTTTTTGGGTTTTTTTTTTTGCCCCCCCTTTTTTTTTTTCCTGTAAAGCATAAGCTACTTGCATTTATGGTAAATATTTTGGGCAAGATACTAATGGCAGCCATGTTAGACTGAGGTACCTGGCTCTAGGACCGAAATCCTCAAATACGAGTTTGATGACTAACTCACAGACACACTGAGAAGGAGAGATCATGCACCCTTCCTCTTTCCCCATCCAGCTCCTACCTTATTTTTTTTTACCTCGTTTTGGAACTCCTGTAAGATGCTTCAACAAAATAGAGTGCTCAAAGATTAATTTCGTGCAAAGTGAACAGCCAACTGAGGATCCAGCAAGCTCTGGAGTAGCAGAGTGAAGGGGTGGGACT
>NW_009648148.1:2048110-2052786 GCF_000708025.1 Charadrius vociferus
TAGAAAGCCTGGCATACCTCAGTAACTGCAAAATCACAGAATGATTCACAAACAAACCCCAAGTCCACCTCCACACTAGCCAGGCACAAATCAACTTCACTCCACAAGCTGTATTATCATTTTATCTTCCCACCAGGGATTTTCAGCTCCAGCACAGCAAGCTACAACTGACACAGTTATGCAGTTTTCCTTTAAGAGCTGGCTTGCATCATTTAGCTTGAAATATAGGCAGAAAGTTCTTACTTGTCTGAGAAACACAATGTTAGGTACACCTTTGAATACTTCTGGCTAGGTTTTATAACATTCACAGAATACTAAGCAGGGAGGATGCCTGCACCACCCAACGGATAAAGTTGAAGAAAATACAGACTGAAAAATCTTCCCTCCATCACTGAGCTGCCTGCCTGAGACATACACCCTGAAACAAGGTAATTCTTTGTCACATAGTTTTTTGTTAGACATGGGTGACGAGAAATAATAAAAAGGAAAAACAGAAGTTCTAGTATTCTTGAATTAGTTTCCTTCTCACCTTGTTTCTGAATTTATAAATCTTTTGTGCTTTGTGCTGAAGCCAGGGCTATGAATGTTGTTAGGGCACTTACAGGGCTGGGTCCCTTAGACAGCTTGACACCTCCTATTACAAAACAGTAAAAACTTAAGTACCTTAAGTCCTTCTACTGATCATGCCCAGAACTGACCCCAGCAAGGCCAAGACATTTTAATACCTGTTTTCTGTCTAAAGAGATTTCAGATTTCTAGAGAAAACATATGCACTGAAGTATTTTTTTTTCTGCTCAAATTGTGCTTAAGATACATGTCTTTTCTTCTTAGTTTGGCCCTTTAATAAATTTCAATGTATATTCATGGAAATACGTCCTTTGTATCATTCCACTTTAACAGTGTATTGATCCTGACTGAGAAACAGTTGCACTTTTAGGAGTCAGTGATCCACACAACAGTTACCTTGGGCAGGCACAGGCCTGCGCAGTGCCATCTGTCCAGCGCGGCTTCAGGCTGGGCTGTGCTGTGCAACCCCTTGGCTGCAGGACAAACTCAGCCAACTCATTTTAACCGAGGAGGCTGCAGGCAGCTCCCACTTGGTACCTACCATTACAGAACCTGCCTGGCCCGGCCTTTATCTAACTGTGCAGCAGGAAGTTCTCATGAGATCATCCTCGAGAAACAGAGTTCTTTTCTTTTGAGGACATTACATGACAGCTCAGATGACCAAAAGCGAGAGTTTCTCTCCATGGACAGCATCTGCCCTCCACAGCACCATGGGAAAAACCCATTCAAGCTCCAACTGATGCTGCACGAACAGGGGGTGCCCAGCATCTAAGAGATGCAAGACTTTCTCTCTGTCTATATTCCTCTTCTCATTCCATCTTATTAAAGCAATTATCTTATTAAGCCATTTGTTGTCGGGCTTTCCTTACTGAGGTCCAGAAGGAGCCCCGCACCAGCTTTCTTGCACACTCTCTCTCACCACCACCACCACCACCTGCCGCAGTGCAAAACAGACACTCATTTAGTGTTTCCTCTTCGCACTTTCAAACCACTAGACCTAAATGATTTTAGAAGCAGTTTCAAAGTAATACACTGAAGCGAGGGAGACAGACTTCTATTTTATATAAATGGGAGAATGGAGGAGGCTTCTACCAGAAAGTGCCTGTTGTAAAGAGGGGGGAAAAAAAAACTAATGAGAAACTTCTAGCTGAGGTTTTATCTCTGTCATCCAAGAAAGTTTGTGGAAAAACTGTAGACTGTAAACTTTGCATTGTCTCTACTTGTTAGTAATAGGCAACTATATATAGTAGAAAACTGCTATGATACTGACAGCTTGATGTCTGAAAATTGTCTTGCTATGGAACATTTCAGCATGATTTTTGAGACAGTACAAACACACTGCAAAATTATGATCCTTAGTATTTTGTAAGGTCAGAAAAGGTACTTAAATGGCCAGCATAATTCCCAGAAGCAAAAGATGTGATCATTTTCCCAGTTTATAAACTTCGTAAATTAGCTTTCATTTAGTGACTAGAGTCATCTATTCTCCAGCTCACTTGCCTTTAAGAAAAAATGCACTAAAAAGCCACAATATTTAAAAGGTTTATCTTAGTGACACCTCATGCTTCTTTACAGATCTTCTGCAACAATATATTTTTATGTATGTATGTATTTATCAGGAACAGAATTACAGACCTGTGTGACAGGAGCTTTTAGAAGACAGATAAATCACCGCAGTCTTAAATTTAAAAACAAAAATTTATTATATTAATTCATTACGTCAGTCACCAAGGGGAGATGCTCCAGAGCTGGCCCAACCTGCAGCGGAGCACCAGATCTTGGCGTAGATCTTTCCTGAGGCAGGGAAACACCAGGGCAGCAGAGAGACCTGCCAGGAGCCAGCAGCTCTCACAGGAGGCGCTGACCAGGCCTGGGCATTGCCAGAGCAACCACGACCACCCCCACACCTATAAAAAGCAACCTGGGGAGCACAAATGACCAGGAGCGCTGCCAACAGAGCAGGCAAACTGGGCATGGTGTTTCAGCCAGGGCATGGCACGACAGTCCACGCAGAAGGTCATAATCACCCTACCAGCTCAAGAGGTGAGTTCAGTTGGTGGGCATCACCCCCTCAGAAGGACATTAACTCTGGTATCCACCCAGCAGAAAGCCATGTCCTCTGCACTCACTAGAAGGTATCTGCCAACCCAGACAGAGCTCCCACAAAAACATGCAGCCACCCAGGTCCCAGGCTGCCAGGTGTGCCAGAGCCTTTCACTGCTAATGGATGGCAGTAGTGAGAACAGCTGTGTGAGGTGTGACCAGGTGGATGATCTGCTCAGGCTGGTGGCAGAGCTACAAGAGGAAGTAGAAAGGTTAGGGAGCATCAGGGAGTCTGAGAAAGAGACAGACCAGTGGAACCATGCTCTGGCCTCCCTGAGACAGAAATGGGAACAGCCACCAGAAAAACAAGCTCAAGGGGATCCTTTATCCTCTCCTGCCAGGCTGAAAGCAGTAGCTAAAGGAGAGAAGTGAATGGAGGCAAGTCAACACTTGGGGTGACATGCAAACCCCTTCACTGCCTACTTCGCCTTCCCAGGTGCCTCTCTACAACAGGTATGAGGCTCTGGATTTGGAAGGCCAATCAACAGATGATGTGGGTGATGTTCCATCTACACTAGAGGTGTTGCCAGAGTCGGAAAGCCCTACCCCCCCATCAAGACCACTTCCATGAGGAAGAAAGGATGGCTTATAGTTGTAGGTGACTCCCTTCTGAGGGAAACAGAGGGACAAATATGCCAGACGGACCCTCCTTTTAGGGAAGCCTGCTGCCTCCCTGGGGCCCGGATTAAGGACATCACTAGGAAACTTCCTAGCCTGGTACAGCCCTTGGACTATTACTCATTATTGCTCTGCCATGTGGATGGTGATGAAGCTGCAACACGTAGTCCAAGGGTGATGTCATGGCCTTGGGATGGTTGGTAAGGGAATCTGGAGCACAGATTCTTTTTTCATCTCCTTCCAGTTGTGGGCAGTGACATTGGAAGAAACAGATGGGCCCACTTGATTAATACATGGCTCTGTGGCTGGTGTCACCGACACAATTTGAGATTTTTTGATAATGGGATGGCCTACACAGCACCAGGCTTGCTGGCATCAGATGGGATTCACCTTTCTGAAAGGGGGAAGAGGGTCTTTGGTCACAAGCTATTAGGACTCACTGACAGAGTTTGAAACTAGGCTTGAAGGGGTAGGGGGATACTATCAGGCTTGTCTGTGACAAGCTGTGGGATAACAAGCCAAGGTTAGAGGGACAGTTAGTGAGGGCCCTCAGCCCCTTGCTCTGACATGTGCTGGCTATACTGGAGCATTCTTCAAGTCTCATGAAGAGGAACCCCTGGCTCCTATAAGGCAAGAAGGAAATAACACAGGCAGTGGAAGCAGGGACAGGTATCCTGGGAGGAGTATAGTGACGCTGCCCAGATATGTAGGATGGGGTCAGGAACGCTAAGGCGCAGCTGGAGCTGAGCTTGGCAAGGGACACAAAGAATAATAAGAAGGGCTTCTACAGGTATGTCAGACAGAAAAAGAAGGTCAAAGAAAGCATAGCTCACCTGATGAGCAAGACTGACATACTGCTAACAACGGACGAGAAGGCTACGGTACTCAACAACTGTTTTGCCTCAGTCTTCACTGGCAACCTCTCTTCCCACCCCTCTCGAGTGGATAGACTGCAAGACAGAGACTGGGGGAGCAAAGACCTTCCCACTGTAAGAGAAGATCAGGTTCGTGAACACCTGAGGGAAGGGATGCCATGCAGAGGGTCCTGGACAAGTTCAAGAAGTGGGCCCAGGTGAACATCATGAGGTTCAACAAGGCCAAGTGCAGGGTCTTGCACCTGGGTTGGGGAAACCTCTGGTATCAATACAGGATGGGGGATGAAGGGATTGAGAGAAGCCCTGTGGAGAAGAACTTGGGGGTGTTGGTGGATGAGAAGCTGGACATGAGCTGACAATCACAGAATGGTTAGGGTTGGAAGGGACCTCTGGAGATCATCTAGTCCCACCCCCCAGCCAGAGCAGGGTTACCTACAACAGATTGCACAGGACAGCGTCCAGGCAGGTTTTGAATGTCTCCAGAGTGGGAGACTCCACAACCTCTCTGGGCAG
>NW_009648148.1:2053084-2078867 GCF_000708025.1 Charadrius vociferus
AGTATTCCAGATGCAGCCTCACCAGGGCAGAGTAGAGGGGGAGGATGACCTCCCTCGACCTGCTGGCCACACTTTTCCTGATGCAACCCAGGATGCCATTTGCCTTCTTGGCCCCCAGGGCACATTGCTGGCTCATGGTCATCCTGTGGTCCACCAGGACTCCCAGGTCCCTTTCCACAGAGCTGCTCTCCAGGAGGTCAGCCCCCAACCTGTACCGATGCATGGGGTTATTCCTCCCCAGGTGCAGTACCCTACACTTGCACTTGTTGAATTTCATAAGGTTTCTCTCTGCCCAACTCTCCAGCCTGTCCAGGTCTCGCTGTACGTGCGCTTGCATCCCAGATAGCCGACCATATCCTGCGCTTCATCAAAAGAAGTGTGGCCAGCAGGTCGAGGGAGATGATTCTGCCCCTTTACTCTGCTCCAGCAAGACTCTATCTGGAGTACTGACATGTGCAGTATGTGGCAGGCACAATTAGCCTGTCTTTTTCCTTCCTATTGTCCAGTCAAGTTCATCATTAACTACAGTTGCCTTCTGAGCAGCAATCAAGGAATAGCTCTTCCCTGGCTGAACTGTCATACTCCGAATACTAAATATAACATTTTGTGCAATTGACTGGAAAGTGTAGATGTTTATCAGTCTGTCCAAGTTTGAGTTTCACTGGAATGGCTGAGCATTCAAAACTTTACTGTGAATCATGAGGAAAAAGATTTGGATCAGTAGTATGAGATAGTCAAATTGGTAAGCTTATTACTGTGATTAAAAATGAGGCATAAATCCAAGACATAAGTTCTTTACATTGAAACTAAATTAACTTGCTGGGAAAGATGATGCCTCAGTTCTATGGAGGAATAGATGCTGGAGTGATAAGTGGGGTTGTAAAAAGGGAAAATTAAGAAGAACTTGGGTTTTTTTTTCCAAAGTGGGTCTAAATAGCAATCCTGAGTTGACTTTCCCCAGGTATTAGGTCATTGTGAATTAGCGATGAAGAAAATCGGAACAGTACTTTTGCTCCCTCCCCTGTTCAGTTAGTAGAGAGAAATTAAATTCTTAATAAAGGTATGAAAAGTTAATACACAGGCTTATTAAATGCAATGTTAGTTTAAAAAAAGAAATCACATAATTTTTCAGACTGAGGAGCAAACTTATCTGATAAAATCATTTGTGCTGCATCTAAAAAAGCATTTTCATTTTTCCAGAGCACAAAAAAAAAAGACCAAACTAAAAGCCTAGGAAATTTGTTAAAGGTAAAAAAAATTCCTTAAGACTGTGCAAGTTTACTCCCGTAAAGATATGTCCCTGGTAATAAAGACATCTCTGTTAAAAATTTTATTTTAAAACATATTCACAGGAGAAGACCATCTAAGGAAGCAGAGTGTCACATTTGTCACAGAAACTAGTGAAAACAAAGATTGGAGACCCGCTCATTCTGATATGTTTGAAATAAAAGTAGGATGAAAGAAAGCAAGAGAACAAGCAAAATCTGTAAGGACTTCCTGGCAGCCAAGTCATTAGATTTCAGGCAGGCTCCATGGAGGATGTGCTGCAGAGGTAGCTGTCTCCAGGAATTCCCAAGGAGGACAATCACCTTTTCCTCCAAGGACCTGTCATTTCACAATCCAAGCAACTGAAAAACTGACCAGCAAGTCCATGGATGAAAATCAAGCCCCACCTATGGAGTGGAAAGTTCAAAATGCTCAGTAACAATGGTCAGACACCTGCATCTGGCAAGAAAATATATTCCTGATGTACCGCAGACCAGCGATGGAACTGATGGCAGAGCAAATCCAAAGATGCTAAGCAGGATTTCATAAGCAACAAAGGTATTGGTTTAGTTCTACCTAAGCTCTTTCCCCTACTGGAGTTTGTAATACTTACATTTATCAAGATCTTCCCTCATTTTAAAATTAATTTTAGAACTCTCAGTTTAATAGTAACATCCCAAAATAAAATAATAATAAAAAAAATCTATTATTTCAATCATAACTACTGGAAAAGCACTGTTAAACCACTATAAACAATAAATGTGAGATATTTCTAATTTTGCATTATTTTAATACTCAGGATTCACAGACCGTAGAGCCACCAGTAAATCTCAAAGCCTATGCTAACCCAATTTTGAAGACAGTTAAAGTCTATATTTAACAAATAATTTCCATTTCACTGTCAATCTCTGATTTTATATTCTTGAGAATATCAGAACAGGAAATGTTGCCTACTGCAGTCAATGCAATAGTTAGGCACCTGAAATTAAACATGCAACTCTCCACAGACTCAGATCTTAACTGTAACAGCCTTTTAGTGCAGATATTAACTCCTGCACTAAAGAATAAGGAGTTTCTTTTGATTATTCCTTTAGTTCCCCTCTTCAAGTTTATTTTTTTAGTGGTGTGAGATACCAACCTAATTTAAGAGAAGAACAGTGTTTTGTTTAAATGTTTTTATGCTGTGCTAACAACAAGCAAATCTTATTCTTTTGTTCCATGTGAAATCATCAAAATGTGTGAAAAGTCTGTACTTTAGGGTTGCCTTCACTCTTGCTTCTGGGTGCGCCCTTGCAAAGAGCGGTAGTTATATGGTGTCAGTAATGCTGCAGCTTGGTATAAATAGGTCTTTTCATTACTTATCATTAGAATCATGTGAACCAGTGAGATGAGCAAGACAAGGACTTGTTTTTGACTCAGATAAAACTGAATACATTACTGAAGTAATGCAATAGAAGCATATATTTTATTTCATTGATCTAGACATTAGAAGTCTGATTATCAAGGTGTCTTGTTGCAGGGACTAATTGAAAGTTAATAATTGAAAGCACTGCTCTCTCTACAATGTCAGTGGGTTAAAAAAAAATCTGTCTTCAGTATATCCATACATTCATAAAAGCCATACCTTCAGACAATTTCTAAACCAAAGATGGAGAAGAGAAAACTTACCTAAAAATGTATGGACAAACAGATAAATTCTTCCTCTCATTTTAACCAACAGTTTAAAAAAAAATAAGATACCCTAAAAGACAGTCTCACAAATAAGCAGGTCCCTACCCATCCTATTTCACCATTTGATAGAAGGATCACAAAGGACTGATAGGTATTCAGGGTGAGGCGTTTGCATAATAAGAGAATCACCACATCTACGCTACTTTTCATCTGCACATTGATTTAAATTTAAATCCTATATAAAGGATATTAATGTTCTAATCCCAAAGATAAATATATCAATAACATTACCAAATTCCACCAAAGCAGAAAGGATTTTACAGCCTTCTAGCTAAGCACAGGTGCGTATCTTGATCTCTGTCTCTCCTAGTAACAACCACTGAGACTTGAGGAGGAATCCCATTAGATAAATCCAAACTTGACAGAAAGTAATGATCTTAAGACCTCACTTACAGGAAAAGATGCAATCCTTTCTTTAAATTTCAAGTATTTAATGTCTTTATTCCATTAGCACTAGTCCATCAGTCCTGTCTGGATTTTGCTTCAGTCAATTAGCCTTCGTCATTAGCCCAACCTGTGATTTAATCAGATGAAACCGACTGTTTAGATTGAACACTTGAGCAGGGTGTTTTGGGCCCTAACTGTGAATTCTGAACAATGACAATGAATAGAGCCTGTGAGAGCTGTTCAGGAAAACATCCAGCTCTGCGGCTCAGTACTGTGCTATTATTGCCTCTACTATCTCACTTGATCAAAGAGAAAAGTCTTCTGAAACTCCAGCTCCCAGTTTTGCACTTTCATCCCTTCAAGAGATCTGGCTACCATCAATTCAAGGACTGAGCAACAATTCAGGTCACATCAGAAGTGGGTCTAGAACTGAGACCTACCATGACCACGAGTGGAACACAGACTGAGGCGTAACTCTATCAGTGGTGCAAGCACTGTTTTTGGGATAGAGTCGTGCAGAAAAGTTCTTAAGGTCTGGACAATTGTATCGACAGCACAATGTCTAATGTGAGCCCGCAAAATAAAACAAACTGATACATCTGTTAGGCACCTAAGCTCATATGTCTTGAGGAAAGCCTAGCTAGCAGAACTTCACTCAGAAAATATTGTCAATACTTTGACAAATTCAAAATCTATACTTTCAGGAGTATAATTAGTTTTATAGTAGTATCTATCTATTAATAAAAGTAATCTTTTGAGTATTTACACAATATGCTGCAGTCTGGACACGAGAAAGGAAGGGAAGTTCAAAATAGAAAGCAAGTATGATTTGATAGAGAAGGAATGAGTTGTGTTATATAGAAACTGGCATTAGTTTCATTCAATCCTTTCCTCCCCAGTTTGTAAGAAGAGCCCATTGCTCTTCAAGCCATCAATCCTGTATAAAAATTCTTGGATAATCAGAATGTGATGAACTAGAAAAGGCAACTAATAGCACTGGACCTATTTAAACTCCTTACACATACAATTTAGAATGAATACAAAACTACAGGACTGAGTCCAAGCCTGTGCAAGTTAGGACCAAAATAAATGAAATAATTTTAAAAATACAACCACTTAACTGAGACAAATAAAATTGAGTGTTCATTGTATAAGAGAAACTGGGAATGGAAAAAAAAAAAAAAGAAAAGAAGCTAGGAACTAAGTAAGATCCGATAAACAGTTAAAAGCACAAATTCGTAACTGCAAAAACTGTTAGCGTGGCTACGTTACAATTAGGGATAGAGGAAACATGGCTGTTTTATAGAGACTACATGAAACTGTTACAAAATGCATGGCTTTCACATACCTTCACTTTGCTTTTATTACTGCTTTTTGCCTTGTAGTTAGATTTTTGTGAAGTAGTTTCTTTTCATCCCAATATGGGGCAGCAAAACTCAGAAAACTGAACCTAGGCTTTCTTAATGAAAACCATGGCTGCAACAATGACTCTCGGACTGATACACAGCTTCTCACTTTCTCATTTTGGGCCAACTCAACTTCATGAGCAGAAGGGTATATTTAGAGTATGTACAGCCTACTTCACTAGCTATCAGAGTTTGCTATGCACGAGGGACATGTTACAGAAGCAGCAGCTGAGAATTGTACACAAAATTTAAGAAACTGAAATATTCACTGCAAACATGTTGTTACATTTAACTCTCTTCTGCTATATGTAAGGTGTCAATAAATACTTTTTAATAATTCATTTTATTAGTTCAAATTTTAATTTATTACATTTTATTAATCCTTCTCCCCCAAAAGTCTTACATGTATTTGAACTTCTTGTCTCCTTCCTATAGCCATTCACTATTAGTAGAGTAAGCATTTTGTAAATTTGTAAGCAACAGATAAAAAATCCTTTTCATTTCTGTGATAGCTTTCCAGAACACCACTTATATTCCTTAAGTAAGCACAGTAACTTCTAGATAATGAGTTATTTGAATGTGTTCACTGGAGGGGGAAGAAAGATGGGAATGAAAGAAGGCGTTTGTATCATTTTCAACCACCCATAGAATAAGCCACGGTGTGTTTCAGGAGAGACAAAGCAGAAAATCAGACTAAGGTATATTACTGCACCAGCAGCCTAGAAAACAGGTGTATTCAATGACAAATTCTGTTTTGTTTACATATCTACTTCATGTCTTTCAACTCATGTTAGATCTTCTATTAAAGGGAGACATGTGCCCAATACCAGAATTTGAGAAAACAGCAGGGGGAAAAAAGTATCTACTTAAAAAAAAAAAAAAAAAAAAAAAAAAAAAAAACAACAAGCCCAGCTTCTTTTACAGAATCAGGTATGTGAAAGAGGTGACAGGAAAAACTATTCCTACCAGAAGGCATGTTTGTTGAAAGGACATACCATCTAGAAAATGTAATTATTAAGAACATGCTCTTAAGGAAAACTGTTATTTCCTATCTTAGGTTTGGCAAGTGTGTTGAATACCCATAAGAACAATGAAAATGAAAGTGTCACATTAGGTACCAAATATATTTGTTTAAATACAAACTAGAAACTTTGTCTCAGATTACTGTAAATTAATGGGGGTTTTGCTCTTTCAAGTAATATTATTTAAACATTCAGAAAAACAACATTCTTCTGATAAGCAGTAGGCTCTTCTCTGTAGTTTGGGGCATTCTGTCAGGTCCAGGCATTTTCTCAAATACAGATACAGCTTCCTACAATGTGTTGATAACAGCAAAAATACTAGCACTTTTTGAACGAAATACTTTTTTTTTGTCTGATTTTCTTTACTATGAACTATTTTAATAGACACCAAAAAAAGATACCGTCTTCAGCTGAGATACGTAAACACATTAGGTTTAGATCCCTCCCACTGACATGGAAATGTAGCCAATCAGTTCATTTGCTTACAGACACCTTATTATTCACTGTTAAATGATATTCATTTGAACAAAGAATATCATTTTGGTCTTAGGAAATCTGCCTGAAAAAGATGGCCTTGTTGTGGTTTAGAGATGTTCAACAGACAGGCTGTAACAATGAATTTCAGGCATTCTCTAACAAATATCACCCTTATCTGAGACAACTATGAATGTCTGCATTGGAAAGGACACTTGCTGCTTATGTTGGGTATGTCTTCAGACCAGGCATAACTGAATACTAGTCAAGTAAGCCTCCTCCTATAAACCCATGGAAACTCTTCATCGTTTATATTAATCCCTAATGTTATTTTCTTAAGGTATATATTAACAAAACAAACAAAAAAAGTACTGTATTAGCATTTCAGTGAGTAGGATCCAATACTTGCCTATGAGCCATACCCATGTTGCCATTTAAAAATCGTTATCATAAAATATTATTAGCATTATTATAACATAGAATTCTCCAAAATTTCTCTGCTTTGCACTACAGCTAGTGCAAAGAAAGACAATGTTATAAGGAAGAGGAACTGACATCCAACATATGATATGTAAATTACTGTAGCTGTACAACAAAAGTAAAGCTCGAGAATGTTGACTGTACAAAGATACCGCACCAAGATACAGTGACTGTAAAATGAAAAGACTTGTGAGGAGAAATATATGTGGTCATGAAACTGATGAAAATTCATATGAAATACCTTTGCACAGATTGGAAAATACCTGAAGTGTTTTTAAAGATAAATAACGCAGGAACTGAACATGGTATTTTCTTAATGACTGGAGTGTGAGATCTTGGTGAATTGATGGTAATAGTTGTTACACTTTCTTAATGGTTATATGTATTAAAGAGGATGAAAACCAGTAAGGGAACATGAGAAACAACATATAAGAATTTACTGAACTCTTGGAATGGAGAATGATGGCTTCATTTAGAATGAAGCTGCTGGACCATGAGACCAGTGTCCTGATCTCCTCTAAACAGTAATTTAACACTGTCCTAAGTAAGCAGTCTGCATAGTGAATGCCCTGTTGTCAGGGCTGAGAGAGATCATGCTCTCTAAGAAAGACTGAGGCAGCTAGAAGCAGACCGAGAGAATAAGCCACTGTACTTTACCATGGCAGTATTGATTCATGTACATACCCACCACCTAGCCTCACAGTGGCCATGGGGACATAGCAACTAGCAGAACAGTGACTTTGAGCAAGCAATTACTGGCATAAGTATGTTCAAGAGTAAAATATCATGGTATGAACTTTCTGTTTCACTTTTACGGTGAAAAAATTTAATTAGTTCTTACTAAACAACTTCCACAAAGGGTATCCCTAAGACGATTCTATTCTCTCTCTTATATAAAAATATTTTTTTTTTTTTTTTAAATGGGAAGGAAATGGACTGTAGTAACAACTTGAAATAAGTGATGTCAGCTAGATGGATAATCAAACTTTAGGGAAGGGTTTGTTTTGAGGGTTGTTCTTCTATTACCATCCAAGTTCAAGAGCTATGATTTTCAAATGAACCAGTCTGATCAAAAGGTTGAAAGACGCATTCAATGGCTGAAATGTGAGATACCTCTATCAATTGTGTAAATGCCATTTCACTCTTGATAAATTTCTTCTTATAAGACTGTGGTGAATGCCTTAACATTGTCTATCAAGTCAGTTAGTACAAATAAAAACAGAAAAACAGAAAACATTTTGCCTTAAGTGCAGGCCCTAAAAACATGTATGTCTGTATTTAAATCCTGCAACATTGTCCTGTGTGATATGAGATTAAGGCTCCTTTCATCTTTGAAGGAAGGGATCAAAGTAAGAGTATTTCTATGTTATGTGGAAGTATTTACTAAGAGAGAGAAAGAGAGGGAATCCGAGCTACACATTTGTTACGTTCCTTTTGAAAGACATTATGCCTGAATGGATGAAACTTCAGTTTACTGTATTACAATTATATTTTCAGCTCCACTTGAAACAAGCTTTTGTAGCCTCTCACTATTTTTTACAGTAGAAGAGAGAGTGATATCTGCCTTGTGTTGAAGGGGTGCACAGATGGAAGGTATGAAATGGACAAAACTGACAATCAATTGAGGTAACCTTTGAAGAGCCGGTCCCCTACTCTAATTTCCCCTGCCTGCCTCTGGGCAACAGCGTATGTCAATAACTTATTTCTGTGTCCTGTTTCAACAGATCACCATGGCACTGTGACAGCACAGAGTAGTTGCTGCTTGCATTCACCTGAAATGACTATTACATTTGAGAGGTTACGCTGCCTGGCTGTAACCTTTTTAAGGTCAGCAAAAAACCTGTTTACCTGGTGAGCTCCAGAAAAGAAGCAAGATGCTAGTTTAAAAATAAGAATGCATCAAACCAAATCCTGAGACCAAATTAAGGACCTAAGGACCCTCTGCAAATGTCACTTACAATTTTCTTGCTGACTTCAATGAAACCACTCCTGATTTGGTCCCCTATGATATAACAGCACTGTGAGCTGTAATATATCACTGTGGAAGGTTCTCATTCTCTGTGCTAAAATGAATCTCCCCGCAGGCGTGCTTAAGGCTCTTTTGCTTTAAGCTTCTCTAGTATTCACCTTAAAAGCTGCAGTGTTTTCACCCATATCAAACTTGCTTCTAAAGCACCACCAGTAAGGGGATAAAAGATAAGGAGACTTAAATACTACGTTGTGTGCACTGGGATCCAGCCTTTTCTTTTTAAGAATTTTGCCTTTTCCGAAATAAGGTTTGACAGAATAAAAGATCTTTCAGAATGCTAAAAAATGGTAAAACATCTGCACTGTGCTTCTGTCTTTAGTTTCTTCACTCCTGTGGAAACACTGCAGAACAGAGATTACAGGGTACGGTTTTGTTTGTTTTAAGGGTGGTTGGTTTGGGTTTTTTTAAACAAATGACTTCTCAGAGATTTATAGATTATTTTTTTTTTTAATAAACCAGTCCTACTGACTGATTTTGAGAAACCAGAAGCCACTTCCAAGGCATGAAACCATAATCTCATGAACTGCCTCAATTTTGAGGCAAGTGCACTGAAAAGAAAATCCTTCAGGAAAATAAAACACATGCTTTTCAGATTGTCTTCTTTGACTATGCCAAGATGTCATATCTCAATAAATAGATTTTGGTGCACAGATCTCTAGTGACCATTATGATTAGTTGCTATCTGACTGATTTTTGTTAGTTATGGAAGTCACATATGGCTTCTTTAACTGGATGGTAGTTACAAACAAGCCAACATGGAAGAGCTGTAAATCTAAAAAGGGAAACACAAAATTCATGTTCGGTGTTGGAGACTAAATTTTAAAGTTTTAAAAATATTCAGCCTGGTAAAGTTCAACAACTAAAATATTTGGGAAAGCTAGACTCAACTGTCAAAATGCTGCCTACCTTTAATTTTGACTTTGAACTTTCACTGATTCCTTTACCTAAGATACAAGACTATGAAACTTCCACATTCCACTTAAGAAAGTTTTCATATGATACAGTAGTGAACATAAGTTTATCCTGACACAAAACATTCTGCGAGTACTGATAGAAGAGTGCAGTTTCACTAATGAAGCTGATGCACTCACATTCTGTCATTTAAATTCCTGTGCCCTCAACGGAGATGAACAAAATGTAGGGACTGGTACATGCAGCCCAGGCATCTCAGTGCCATTTGGATCACCTGAATATGGCCCACAGTGCCTATGCTACGGAGAAGACTGCTGTGCCAAATGCAGTCTTTGGAAAATGGTCCAAACGTCTGCATTACATTGTTTCAGAGACTAACGAAAACTATAACAAGGAGAGCCGGTAAAGACTTAATACTAATTTAGCATTTGAGCAACTAAATTGACACCAATCTTAAGAGACACAGCTGCAAATCTTCAACCATTACTCTTACAAGTAGAACAGGCAAAAGGAGACATTCATTTTATGCACAGATTTTTCTATAATACTGTAATTAACACCATGCCCACTAATCAAAACTAGAATTGAAAATAATGCCTAGTTAAGTATTTGCACAGAGCATGCATAAGACTACATATCCCTTTTAGTGTGAAACAGTGATCTTGAGTTATGTGTATACTAAATAGCTAGAAAAATTATACTTTCCAAAGCAAGAAAACTATTATTCTTGGTCATAATATGCGATACAAATGACTACAGAAATTCTATCTGCTGTTTTAGAGAAAATGTTTTTGCAGAAAAATTCTACGTATCCCCCCAACAATAATTTTGTCAGCTAACATATTACACAGCAGCTCAGCGCAACAGAGTGCTACTTAAGAGCCAGTTGACACCACAAGTAAAATTTAACCCATTCTTTCAGTGAGACCATGTCCTTTACTCTCAAAGTCTTGTTAAAGTTGATGTTCCTCCAAGTACAGCCAGAAGGTCAAGAAATCTAAGATGAAGGAGAAAGAATCTACTGCCTTCCTCATTTGGCCTTGAGAGCATTTGTGATAATCAAGGATGCACATACCCATTAATAAACTCTTCTGACAGTATAACGCCTATAAAATTAAACTTAGTAGAAAGACGACTTCTTGATTAACGTGATTTATATACTACAGATTAATCAAGGAAAGATTTCCAGTATATTAATTAAACTGCCATCTATCATGTATGCTACTTATCACACATTGTAATAGCAGTCAACTCCCTTGATGTTATCAGGAGTTTGACATTTTCTGTAATTGCTTATAAGGGTGACGGAAGTCTGATTTTGATGAAGTCAGTTCCTAGCACAGAAAAGTCCTGTTTGTCTGCAAAATGTGCTACAACTCCTTTTTTTTTTTTACTGAACAGAGACCAGATGTATTCAGGATCAGTGTTATCTACAAGAAGATCTGTGTTTTGTTTGGGGCATTTGATGACTTTCTCTACAGACAGTCTATAGCTGCTCTCATCACAAGGATCTCTGCTGCTTTTCAGTCCAGACAAAGCTTCCAGATTTCACAGGAAAATCTACAATGGAAGGGTTCCCAGGAAATGAGACAGGCACAGTGACAACACTGATGTTATTTGTGTGCCATTTTATAAATAGAAGGAAGCAAGATCTGACTATGCTTCACGTTAGATGAAGATCTGCTTTTCCCTATCATGCAAACTCTTTAACAGTGGAAAATATGATTAAGTCATGTGTAAGAGCACAAGATTTAAGACCCTAATTACTTTGTTAGAATCAAGGTAGATGCCAGAAAGCCATTTTCAATTAAAGTCTACTGTGTTACTGGCCAGTCAATAGCATCAAGTTTTTCAAATTTGAAAGAAAAATACTATCTTTATATTGGTAACATAATACATGAAATATAAGAATAAAGAAGAATAATCATTACCGTTCATTTCTTGAACAGCAAAAAATAGCATTTGATTAATTTTGATTAAGTAACAGGCCTAAGACGGCTCTTTCCTGTGTATACCAGTAGCACATTTTCTCTAACTCTTTTAACTCTAAGTTCAGCTGGCTAGGAGGTTTTCCAGCTGTCTGGGGGACGGGACAACTAAAAATAAACTTCCAATTGGACAAAAGCAGAATAATTTTTTAGAAAGGACTACGCTTCTGTCTTAATATATAGCATTAGAAGAACATATCTGGAAATAACCCAAGTGACTTGTTTTGACATTTCTTAAACTAAAAAAAAAAAAAAAAAAAAAAAAAATTTCAGTGTGACCTTTTTCCTTTAAGTTTCACAGAATTTATATTAAAAGCAAGCAAAAAAAGCTCAGCATTTAAATGAACCATTACAAAAATTCTCAAAATTAAGGATTTCTGCTGACCCACAGCATTTGGTTGCTTTACACTTCAGAAATACATCCTATTTCCGTTTTGCGCCTCAACTCACAGGACTGACTAATAAAACACTACAAATGGAAGAAGGCTTAGAGGGGATGGAAAAGGGTGACATGCCTATGAAGCTCAGGGAATAATGCAGGCAGAGGTTGACCACAGCTTTTGCAAGTAAGATGACTTTATCTCAACAACAAAGGGGACCAGAAAGTGGTCTTTGTTTTAGGTAAGCACCTATCAACAATTGACTGGATCAAGTGGTGGTTCCTTGAGTTCATTAAAAGAGCATGAAGGTCTCCCTGAGCTAGCCAGGCTATCATGGAGGGGTGGGGCATTCACCCCCTCCACGGGGTGAATGATTCAGCCCAATGTAAGAGTATAAAAGCTAAACAACTAGGTTTTTCAAGTATTTCAAAGAGAACAATAGGCTTGAGCTGGCTTCAACCTATGTATTCCTTCCTGGCAATTGTGGATTCCCAGTAACATGATGGATGAGCATATTATAGAGGCCAATAATGGGAATCGTATTGGCATTGTGATTGAACAGTATACCACAATTACTATATTTTGCTAAGCGTAACTTACATTTGTTATTTGTATTGTGTTTTCAGTATATCTTGTACTGCTCTGCTAAATCAGAAATCCCATACACCAAATATCTTCAAATAAGTAAATTTGATATTAAACATCATACCTTCCATGTGTGGAGTATGTACAAGAACTTTGTCAGGGACTCTGACAACTCAGGACAGGGATATCTTTTCCCCAGAAGCTACAAAATTTCTCAGTTCTCCAAGCAAAGGTTAGTATATTTGTGGCTTGAGAGACATGAATTGTGAACCTCAGGTCTGCCTTTTAGAGAAACTTCTTTATTTGCTTTGTAAAACAAAGCCCACTAAGAGGTACAAAATCCCTACAGTTCAGTTTATCAGCTTTCAAACAAGAACAGATCAATCCCATAAATGAAACTTAGCTCTGCTATGTCACAGAATACAATGAAAAGTGTTGAAAACGGGTCTTTCACTTCCCTTCCATTGACACATAGTAGTCCTTTCCTCCAGTCTTGCTGGCAGTAAAAAGATTTCTAGGACTTCCCAGCTTGCAACTTACATCACACAGTGACCCCTTCGACTTTTTAGGTAAGGTCTCACTGTTCCAACATCCCCAAAACCTGATAGTCTTTGGTTCTTACTACTGCATCTCTCAGGAGTTCACCAGAAGTGACCCCCACCCCAGTGTGCACAGTGGCTCCAAGAGACAGAATCTCCCCAGAGAGTTTTACTCCACCCAGGGAGGCACCTTTGAACAAACCAAGAGGCAGCTTTTCTTCCCATTGTTCAGTCTCTAGCTTTTAATAAAACATGGCACACAATACACCAGCCAGTTATACCATCTTGCAGAGGGTATGTAGTGATGCAACAGAGGCCAAGTCCCCAAAACATTTCTCTCAAAAAAGATAATCTGATTGCTTACGCGGTATAAAACCTAGAATGAATACTTCTGCACGAAACATGCCACAATCCCCACGCAGTGATTCTCTTCCTTCTTTTGCCTATTTTCTCTGCATAGTGCTAAGTTTTCATCTGCTCTGAACCCTGTTAAGTTTCATATTCCTGAAATTCAGAAGCACCTTGAAGTTCTTTCACCTCCATCATCTCCCTCTGACTGCCTCTCCAGTTACAGACTGAAGTAGGGAGCAGTCTCCAGCATTCATCTCCAGCGCTCAATCTTAGCGAGAACAAAGATGCATTTAACTCATGCTGCTTGGAGTGATTTGTCTCTACAAATTAACGTGGCACTTGCTTTTTCCCACCCAGGTGCCCTTCATTTAAAATTGCTCACCTCTTCCCTTGTTGCTTCACAGCACTCTCACGTAAGTATATCATATCTCCAATGGTATCCAGCAAACTGAGTCCTGTTGAGTGCTGCTTTTGTTAGTTATACAATTCAGATGGACTGCTGACACACAAGCAGCTTTCTGGGGTGGGGAGTCTTTCCAGAGGTAAAATACTTCGATTAGCTCCCTAGTCTTCTTTGGGTCTGTCATTTGAGGATACACAAAGAGGATACACAGTTTCTGTGCCCCTCAAACACCGCGTTTGTTCCTCCAATTTGTAAATCTTCAGGATGTCTGATTTCCAGCAGTCAGGTTTATTTGGTTTTCCTTCATCTAGGCAAAGTTCCTCAAATCCATGGTTTGAAAGTGCAGGAGACAAAGGGTTTTCAGAGATGTATCCGCTTTCACTGTTGGCAGCTGAGAAATTGTTACCACCTTCTGGTTAGTGGTAACTACTGGTGTTAATTCACACAGGCATCAGTAACTGATGCATTTCAGTGGTGCTTGAGCAGAGTTTTATTATGAACGCTCTTAAAAACCTGAAAGAAATACTGTGTGAAAATGGGAAGAGTTAGAAGTGATGGTAGAAAACCTACCATTTCAGCCTCAGCATAAGTCAAGAAAAGGAATACATTAATAAATAGGGAAGTTTGAGTTTTCAAAAGGAAATTGCTGAAAGACTTATAACATCCTGTTCCTCTGGATTCCCAGTGCATCATAACATAATCAACCATAAATGTATAACCAAGAAACCTCAGGGACAGTAGAAGAAAGGGAGATAAAATGAAATTCTGTGAAAAGAGCATTATAGCAGCCTCTGACAACTGAACTACAAGAACAGTTGCATCAAATATGCAGGCAGTTTACCTCACTTGAAGGAGAAAGTTGTTTCTTTCTACCAAGAGTGAAAGGCAACTGAAGTAATATGTAAGAAAGCAATAGTGTGGTGGGAAGCTACTCTGCACTGATTTTTTTTGCAATACACAAACACAAAAAGGAAATTCAGAGGTGGGGACAGATACCAGGAATATTTAGTACAGCAGAAGCACACTGGAGACGTTCTGTAAAAATCAGCAACAACAGCACAGCGAGTCTGTGCATTTGGAATATTTATAGAATCAAATGGAGCCGTAAAAGTATTTCTGAAACAAGCAGGAAATGCAACTTGAAGTACAGTAGCAACATAGTGAACAGCAGAGATAAAAAGGTCAACATGTCAAAAAGTACCCTTGTCATTCAAGTTCTATCGCTTGCTGGCAGAAATACAAAACAAGACCTTTCAGAAGGGGAACCAAATCAGCAGGATAGCTAACATGCATTGAAGAGGAAGAGGCCAGCGAGCTGAGACACTTATGAAGGCTTTGGAACACACTGTCAAGTAGTAAAGGAAGAACGATATCTTTAAGAAAGCTGTCAGCATGCAACCCAAGGGGGTGGATGGATCAAATTCTGCAGATATTAGCACAAATTGCATAGGATCAAAACCCACTTTAAGCAACCCAACATTCAGTATGGACAGGTAAATCCTCTTCTCCATATTCTTTTTGTTTGATCGTGGCTAGTTTCAAACTTAGAAGTACAGTATTCAATCTTGAAAGCATTATGGGAGTTGAACTCTTCTAGCTCAGGTTAAGAAAGCTCTCTGGCTTGTGCAGAATTGAGATGTGGAGCTACAGCTAAGAAACCCATGAATACAAATCTGCAAGATACTTCTCTAACCTATGAAGCACCTCTGTTCTGATGTGCACTTGCTTAACCTTCCCCATGTCACCTACAGCACTTCTGCCATTTTTCACATCTTTATTTAACTTAGTGGCTCAAGCCTTAAGCAAGCTGCCATGTAATTATCATGGAATGAGTCACTGTAGAGGAGACTTCACTGACTCATTACAAAATGAAGAAAAATCCAACAACTTACATATGTTGAGAATGGTTTACTTGGGCTCGAGTGCAGTGGAAAGTAAATCCACAGGAAATGTAAACCGGATTGTTTATTCAAGCCAATTGCTAATTGGAAGGTCGTCTGGAAGTGAATTGTGCCTATGTGCTATCAGAAACCTGAAGACAGGCAATTCCAAAACCTAAATGCAAACCCAGATTTGTATTTGAAAGATAGGGGCAGAAATTTCTATGAATATCTTAGCTTTGTTAACTCATTTGTTTCCGTTAAGCTAATACTGACTATTGCTTTTCAGTAGCATGCCGATGTTGAGATGACTTCATCTTTTCAAGTGTTCACTATTCCCAAGCGTAAGACAACAATCATCTTCTGAACAGCATAAGAAGTTCCTAATTCTGCAAAACAGGTATCATCACACTAATAACTAACAATGATTTAACAGAAACACAAAATAACAAATTACCCCATTTTTTAACTTCAAGTTTAGCAATTAACCTACCCTGAAAAGTGTTTTGTTGTATTCTAAATTTGAAAGGGAAGTTCGTCACTATAGAAACACTCAAAGTGTTCCACTGAAAATAAGACAAAATGACAGCTCATGGATTTATAAAGTACTTAGCTTATCACTTGATTGACAGAACTGTGATTCTATAGGGAAACAAATGTCCAGAATTCTTGAGAAATCATCATAACAAAAATAATATTCCTGCCTTTTTTTAGGTTCTAAGAGTTGTAGAAGGACATTTTAAAACAAACTCTTCAAATTATGCCTTGATAGGGGCTGAAAAATAGTGTAGCATCATATTTTATTATTTTATCTAGTAATAACAGTAGTTTTTACAATGCTGCCACCCTGAAACCAAGAAGTTGCGCTCTGTAGTTTCGTTTAACTACCTAAAAGACTGGAGGACTCAAATTGGTCCTGTATTATGCGTCATCAGTTCCAACATTTATGTTCAGGTGCATGTCCAAATCATGTAATACTTCAGAGAATAAAATAGCCCATTCATACACAGCCATTTCACATTCACAGGCACTGTGATGCTACAGTACTACAATAAGACTCCTTCTCAGGGCACTGAATGCCCCACCGGGCCTTATTTGTCATGACCAGCCTCTTTTGGGACCTTCACCTACACACACACCACTGTCACCCAACACTATGGGGACAGGCAGATTGCTTACAGAGCCTCGGTAGAACAATAACACAACAAAGCAGTTACTATAATAAAAACTTTCTTTTAACTTAGTGTCGTGGTGTGGCCTCAGCCAGCAACAAAGAACCACACAGTCGCTCACACAACTCCCACAGCCGTGGAAAAAGGAATCGTCAGGGCAAAACTCGTGGGTTAAAAGAATGCAATTTAACAGAACAGCACAAGGAAAAGATGAAAACGCGATTACAGTACCGCCACGATGTGCACCGACTGGACTCACACCACCGCAGCCCACCCCGGAGTGGCGACTGCTCTCCTTGCCCCGGCAGTGCCTCTTATGGCTCGGGCATGGGTCACCTGGGATGGAATACCTGCCCCCTGCCGGTATGGGGAAATTAACCCCATCCCTGCCGCAACCAGGACACCTAGACCATCTGCGGACTGGGTCATTTCACAAAACTAGCATCACAGAACCTCTGCAGATCAAGTAATTTTAACTAACATCCAAATCCCCCTGCAGATCATGTCATTTTTACACATGAACCATAACTTGAGCTCAAAGTGCACATACAAAACTCAGTCCTCAGAAGAAGCAGCCAACGAGGACATCCCTGACCACCAGGAGATCATGTTCCTGCCATCCCACAGCTCCAGCCCACATCTAACTGGGACTTGCTGCTGCATGTTTTATAGGCAGGGTGCCACGTGGTCTTATGCTCCCCTGTTCTGTAACATGTCACTCTGATTGCCGAGCCGCCTGGGCCCCCTTTAAAGGATAAGTCTGTCCGTGGCCAATGGCTGCCCACCCCACAAGATGGTACACCAGCGGTTAGGGGTAGGGGAGCTGGTCACAGCTGCTAGTTGCTCCAGAAGTTTTGTTTCAGCTCAGGTGTAGGCTCCCAGCCGTTACCAGAGTTCACTGTCAGGAGCACTAGAAGCTGCTCCAAGAGGGAGGAAAAGTCAGAAGCCAAGGGTGATCCCAGTGCAGGTAGGGCAGTACCCCCACCAACCAGGCACAGTCCTACAGCACCCAAGGAGGGCCAGGCTGGTGATAGGATCCATAAACCATCAAGGGATCATAAGACAGGGTGAACACAGGCCTCAGGTTTGAGGTTATTCTAGCAAGATGAATGAGGAAATACGGATCAGGAGAGGACAGGACTGAGACAGACATACAGTGCAGGGCCAAGGTCCATTTGGGAGACAAAGCTGGAGATCAGGCTACCTATAACATAGGTCTGAGCTGCCTCCAGGATACAGGGCCACAAGCAGCTATACAACACAGCTCAAGCTGAGACTGAAGGCCCAGGCCTGACCTTAAATAGAGCCTCTGGAGCAATGGTCAGAGGGTACATCAGTCGAGGCCCCAGGTGACACTGGCAGGTCTGGCCTTAAGAGCTCAGGTACACTCAGTACCTTGACTACTTATTCGGCATCAAATGTACCCAAAAAACACAGTCCTGGCTAAAACTCAGAAACAGCTGTGATGCAGAATGTTACTTTTACCACTGCTTCCTGCTATTACAACTACTTCTTGCTGAAAAACAAGGTCATACTTTGATTTTCATTTTAATTTAATTCATGGAATTAAAATAAGGCATCTTAAAATTCTCTATGTACAAAACACAAGAATATCACTCACTTCCCTGAGATCAGAAAGCTTAGTGGGTGGGACCTGGAATGTGGTAAAACCTATAAATGTGCAATGTTTTTTAACTATTCTATCTGTGCCCTCAGTGAATTAGAACAGCTGTTTTCATGCACGGTGCTAGGAAAAATACACCTGTGTAACTCTGTTTTGTATTTCTTCCTTTAGCGAGCAAGATGAACAAGCTTAGTAAGATTTTCCAATACTTTTCTTTTTTTCCTAAGGGAAGAACAGCACGTCAGGAAAAATAACCTCTTTGAATTAAAACTCATGTTTATTACCCTGATGTGCACACACTTCATAATGCAGCTTTTATAATCCCCCCTTTTTTGCTTTTACTTCCTATAGACTCTATGCTTTTAAAAATGTAGTATCAGCACTAGCTATTGTGATTTGTGCTTTGCACAACCCATTTAATTCTCTAGTTGCTTGTTACAAATACAGTGCAGGTGATAGGTCATAAATTCAAAGACTATTTTCACATAAAATAGAAAAGCCATACAGCTGTCATTTTCAAAAACAAGACAACAGTTTGGTACAGGTACAATCTTATCTCCCAAGCCAATTCATAAGGCATTTGTTTTCAGACTGTAAAAATTCGCTTGATTCATGATCAAAAATTAACGATGCTAAGGACCAGTTATCAGAGGACAAAAACAGCCCCACAAAATAAGGCCTTCTGTACTTGCCCTCATAGATGTCTGCCTCAGATTAACACCCTATAAATGTTTTTATTAGAATTCATTCTACAAGTATTCTAAGCCTTTTTCAAGTTAAGAGACAAATTTACATTTGCACAATCTTTTATTAAAGGTGTGTGTTATGTTCATCTAACTTGGGTTCTTTAGAAGTGGTTCCAATTATTTATCTTCTTTAAAACAGTGATACCAGGTGCTTTGGAGCATTACAACTCCTGTTTGTCCATTTTTATACTAGCAAAGGGGACAAGAATGTCCAAGAAATCCTGAAAATTGAAAATAGGGATAAAAGTATAAGCAAGTAAGGGTAGATAAAAGTGACTGAGGGCTGCATAATGTGCTGAAATAATAATACATCATTATAGCAAGTATATTTATAATCATGAATTAGAAATTGCTAGGTGATTGACAAGCACTTGCATTCTAGTGACATCAAAACTTTCACAAAGTCTTTTTTTTTTTTTTTTCTAAAATTCATGTTTTGGAGCACTCCTTTTGCTATTTTTAAAAAGAAGAATATATTGTTAATGGAAAGGAAGGCACAGGAAAATGACCTAGGCTGTAGCCCTTACTGCTCTATCTTTTCCTCTCTACTGTATTTGTGCACAAAGTATATAAATTTCTCACTTACTTGGTATATCTTTCTGGCTGTATTTCAAGCAGGACACCTGCCTACTTAGTTTTTTATTGAGATTTTATTCAAAAATTACTCTTAATCACTTTATGTCAACGTGGGTGGTACAGATTTATTTGCATAAAGGTAGTGTCCATAGAATAACAAAGAAAATTAAGAGCAGTTTGAAGTAGACTGTTTGGGCAGAACACAATTTAACTGCATTATCTGCTCAAACGGCAACTTTAAAAGTCTTGCATGATATTTTATGGGGCTATGATTCAGATTTGTCAGCATAAGTTTTCAGTGTTAGTATTTCATGAAGATTGGTCATACTATACTGTGTCTGGCTGGGATGGAGTTAATTTTCTTCATGGCAGTCTGCATGGTGCTGGGTTTTAGATTGGTGACCAAAACAGTGTTGATAACACACCGACATTTTAGCTATTGCTGAGCAGAGCTTGCACGGCATCGAGATCGCCTCCATTTCCCACTCTAATAGGCTAGTGGTGGGCGAGATCTGGGACAGGAGACAGCCGGGACATCTGACCCAAACTAACCAAAGCGATATTCCATACCATACAGCATCACGCTCAGCAACAAAACTGAAGTGGCAATTTTTCCAAAGGAGCCACTCCCTGGGGACAGGCTGGGCATTGATTTGATGTTGGTGAGTGACTGCTCTAGCACCATTTGTTTATTTTTCTTTTTCCTTCAATCATTACACTGTTTTTATCTTGACCCATGAGTTTTTTCTTGCTTTTGCCCTTCCCACTCTCTCCTCCATCCTGTTGAGAGGGTTTGAGTAAGCGACTAGGGGGGGGGGCTTACCTGCCAGCTGAGATCAACCCACTACACATACAAAAAAAACATGAATAAATGCAGTTTTCATGTCATGGTGATGCGATCTGCTTATGTAATCGCCTTCAACCGCTGCAGATCCTTTTATTAATTTAAGTGATTTTAAGGTAATTCTTGATTTTTTTAAAGTGTGTTTTAACACACAATTTTAGATTTCCTTTAAAAATTATTTTAAAAGTACTCACTATATCAAAGATAACTGTAGACGTTAAACTTGCAAGTCACTTGTCTCCTCTTCAGATTCATACATCTGTCTTTTATTTGAATCAAATGAATATTTATTGAATCAATTAAACAATTTCAGGAAGAGGCATTACTTCCTCAGAAACCATTAAGAAAGAGACAAGGCTTTCTCAAATAGACATAAAAGATTCTAAGAATATTTTAAGGTCATACTGTAAATGAAAATTGACTCTTTTTTGAAAAGTAATATGGGAGTTCATATTAGTTGGAAATGGACTTTTTAACTCTAGGTAGATCCCCAGTGAAACTAAAGGCAGACTGATGAGAAAGAAGAATTAAAACTTCCTGTTACAGTAAAAGTCAGTGAAACTTATAAGTAGGTGAAAAAACCATACGTACTACTGCATGTGCATCTATCAGTAGATTACACATTTGTAAACTGCCTACAGAGATGACTGACAGAGGTCCTGAACAAGTGAAAGAGTAACAGCTTGCTTCGTATTCAGCCAAGACAGAAAACTGTACGTTTTCCTCCTTTCACAAAATTAGGTGAACGTGAGATCATACAAACTTGGTGAATTGAGATAGCAGCACACTCTACTCACTTCAACTGAACTTCAGAAGCACCTACACAGGCTTGCAGCTCTTTTCAACTTGTTTCTTGAAACAGTGAAGAATTCAGAGAGAAGTGTCAAAGAGCAGAACTTCTACTTCAGATTATAACAACTCAACCACTCAAGAAGATAAATTGTAAAGTACAGACTCGTAACTAAATTAAAAATCTCTCCCTGTAAAAGAAATAACGAAAGGATTCATCAGTATGGGTACTTGCTCAGAGTTCCCTTCAGGTATTGACTTTAATAGGCAAATATGCCTGACCTCTGTTGCTTTTGCTGTCATCACCAAATAATAGGGATGATGGTAGCAGGGTCAGACTAGACATAGCCTGGAGAGTGAAAGCAGAAGGGTTTCCCACATTCAAAAATATTTTTGCTACAGTAACGCACACAGTATTTTGAGAAGTTTTTAAGATCTATTTCACCTTTCTCTGCTGAACCAGTGTCAGGCATATGTAACTGGATTTTTGACTTACTGGGATGGTAAACAGAGGTTTACCAACAGACTTTTTTTGTAGGCGAGACCGTTTTATGGTTGCCAGTCTTGTAATGTTGTTTTCTTAACAAACTAAATCTCCTTTATCACAAATTAAGCCAATTATGATTTATCTTCTGGCAAACAAGAGAAACCTGTTATTGTCAGTTGTAACCATTTCACAAAATGGAAAGGCTCACATTACGCCTTGGTTTTCTCTGTTCTAAACAGGTCCAGTTATTTAATCTTGGTGGGGAACTTTAAAACATGTCTGTCCCCTCTTCAGTTACCTGACTTCTGCAAGACATTGTTCAAGTTGTGAACTTGTCGGCCTAGGATTTGAAATCTAGCGTTCTTGAAAATTGCTTTAGATAGACCAGTGCAAAGCGAGAGCAGGCAGTCACCTTGGTGGACTTTTCCTGTGTTTAACTGGTGAAACAAAAGAAACAAAAATCTAATCTAAAATGTGGTTAAATTTAATACGGATGCGCAGTGGTTTAGCCTCATCCATCAACAAAGAACCACCTGGCCCCTCACTCACCCTCTCCCCCCAGCTGTGGAATAGGGAGGAGAATCAGAAGAAAAAGGCAAAACGTGTGGGGTGAGACAAAAGCAGTTTAATAGAACAGCAGAGAAAACAGGAAAACAACACTAATAACACTGATAGAGGAATGTACTAAACACAATTACCATACCGACCGTCACCAACCAGACCCGGGAAGCTGAAGCCTACTCCCAAGCAGCGATTTCCTGCCCCGTCCCCAGGCCAGCTTCCCATACAGACTGGGCACAGCTTCACATGGTATGGAATACCTGTGTCCCATGCCAGATCCTTGGGAAAATTAACCCTATCCCCAACAGAACCAGGACTAGATGTAAAATTCAAAAGTCATCAGTCAGGGAAAATAACAAATGCTTAATTTCAGCAACGTCAAAATATTGTTTAACAGATGTGTTTAATACTAAAACTAAGGAATAGTTTTATTAGAATGACACAAGAATTAAAAAAAAAAAATCCCATGCCAGTTAGAATCTTTTGAAGTTTTTTTCCTTTGTTTTATATGCTGACAAATACTGACAAAACAGCATTTTCCAGCAAAAACGTTGCACTGATTTCTTTCAACCATCTTAACATGATCGTGACAGATTGCACAATATAAAAAGCAATTCTATCAGCAAAACACTTTACACACTACGTCTAATATTTTCCCCCTTCTAAAGCATCTGTCACTGCTTTTAAAGGTCACATATTTCATGTTTCAATGTGTGTGGGGAAAAAAAACTCCTCTTAACCCGAGAGATTAGCAAGGATGTTATACCAGCTTTGTTGTGCATTGAATAATTTCATTTATTATTCTTATCATGGCATAGCGCCTATAATTCATTTTTGTGTAAAGTAGGACTTCCATGGGTACAATGTTTATATTGCAATAATGGAAACAAAACAAACAGTTTAATTAAATGAATTAGGTCTGACTCTTTGTTTCCACTAATTAAAATATCTTCCTCCTCTTTCCTATGGTACTACTGTGAAGCAAATATGGTATGATAAAAAGATCAAACCCTGTTTCTAATATTGTCAGAAAAATTCCTGTGCCTACTGCCACGCAATTTAGAATTCGTTCAGTCCTTGCATTATAAGCCAAAAACTAAAGGAGTTTGCTGTAGGATAAAATTGGTTATGTTAGACAGGAACAGCAAAGAAAAGGCTCAGAAGAAGGGATTCAAGAAGGGAACGGGTTTAGAAAAAAAGAAAAAGAAAAAAAAAGGCTAAACAAACAATGTAAACAAGGACAAAAGAACGAAAAATATATGGAAACAGCATAGGGCAATACATCTTAGCATATTATTCAAGGCTCTGTTTATGGTCTATGAAGAGAAGTAGGCATTTTTAGAGATACTATACATTTCTGATTAATTTAGACAGGGAGTCTTACTCTTAAAATCTTCAATTCTGCCGAATTCCAGGCAAGGAACCACTGCTGGAAGATGAGGGAGATCCAGTGCTTCCTTTTCTTCTTAGGTATACCTGTTTAATAAGCAGACCCATTTTTCAGGAAAACTGAGTTCAGAAATCAGTGTTCAAAAAATAAATGTATTTCTTGGTGTAGTTAAGGAGTTAATGATCACAGCAAGTTACATGACATCTGACTGGAAAGACACAAGATAGAGGGTCTGGTGCCCTCCTGAAGGTGTTTTAATAAGTAATTTAGCAAAAGAATTTTGCTTCAGCTAAAATGGATGTGTGCTTGCTATGGCTTCAGCTAAGATGGGTGTGTGCTTGCAAGGCACTTGGAAAAGGGATAGTGTTAGATAGGATATCAGACGAAAGCAACAGCTGGAAGTACCTAACTATTGCAAAACAAAAGGTGGTGTAGTTAGCTAAGATAACCACAGAAGTGTAAAGAATAAAGAAGCCACAAGAAGGAGGTGGTGATAAAGACTTTGAGCCTCCCTCCGATTACCACCAGGAAGACCCCTGAGGAAGAATATCCTCTGCGCCACTAGAAAGAGGGGGCATGTTCAGGGGTGGTTTGCATTCCAAGAACTCATCGATTATGTAATTGGGGGTGGGTTGCCTTCCGAAAGCTCGTTGATTATGCAAATTATTTTCAAAGAAGAAACATGAATAAGTATAATGAATACGAAATAAAAACAAGCCTTTGTAAAGGAAAAACGAGCCACAGGGGGAGAAATCCCCGGTGTAACTCCCAGCGCTGTAATATTCTTTGCTCCACCGAATTTGCCCCGACTAAAATTCAATATAGTGAGCGCGTTTCTCAGAGTGTTAAGAGAGCTACCTTTCTGCTGCCGGTCCAGAATGGACCAGGTACCACAGCCTAATTGTCTCCTTCTGTATGTCAAGCACCATCAAAGTTGATTGCTGTTGTTTTTTCAGTAAAGAAGGTTTTTTGCATTTGTTTATGTAAGCTTGCCTCAACTACTTCGATAGCTTTTTCCAAAAATTCGATATAAAGAAACCAGGTAAAGTTTCAAACAAAACATTTTAAATGGTGCACATGTAAATCAATTTTGTTCTTTAACAGAGTGATATCTTGAGGTTTATTTATCAACTCCAGATGTGTTTCCTCATCCACTCCTCTCCCCTCTAAACTTTGACTCTTTTAACGTTCTCGTGGTTAGGTGCCCAAGGCTCTTCACTGACATATCAGAAAGAGGAAGATCCTGTATGAATCTTAAAACAGATTAGTACCTAGGATGAAAAGTTAGTTTACACTGATACCAGCTTGAAGACTATGAGCTTTAAGGGTCTTGTTTATACGCACCTGTGGTGGGTTCAACTTAGCCGGCTGCCAGATGCCCACCCAGCCACTCTCTCACTCCCCATCCACAACAAGACAGGGGGAGAAAATAAGACGACAAAAAGCTCGTGGGTTGAGATAGAGACAGGGAGATCCCTTATCAGTGACCACCATGGGCGAAAACGACTAGACTTCGGGAAACACTTTAATTTATCGCAAATTAAAAACAGAGTTGGATGATGAGGGGGAAAAGAAAAAAAAAAAAGACAAATATGAAAACAACACCTTCCCCACCCCAACCCTCTTCTTCCCAGGCTCACCTTCACTCCTCCATCCACGACTCCTCCACCTCCTCCCCGCCAAGTGGCGCAGGGAATGGAGACTAGGGGGCTGCTGTCGGTCCATGGCAGCTCCCCTCTGCCGCTGCCGCCTCCTCTCGCT